>NC_044986.1:18138916-18215185 GCF_008728515.1 Papio anubis
TGCTGGCACTTTTCTTCATAAAAGGCCAGGGGGCGGGGGGTTGCTGGGACTCTTTTTAAAAATACAGTTCTGTGAATTAAACTGAACAGAAGTTCAATTTGAATCAAGTAACAAAAAAGAAAATGTCATATTATTTTATTTTCAGAAGTCATAAATTTTCCCTAATAAGAGTTAATTTCTCAAGGTAACTCTTATTAGGAATCGCTGCATTGTGTTGTATCATCTTAAATCTAAATAAACCAATTTTAAGTGTCATTGAACATAAAGAGAGGCACTTTTGATTTTGAGAAACAGGATCGTTTTGGTTGTGAGAACATCCAACAACTGCTACAATAAGGCATCGCTCACATGTAGATAAACCAGGTAAAATTTTCTATAATCCTTAAACTGAGGTTTGTTTCATGTGCTCTCTGTTTAAAGAAAAAGTCAGTCACAGGAAGTACTTAAAAAACAAAAGCTCCCAAGCAAAATAAACAATTCATAAGAACAATAACATACTGACATTTAGAAAGCTGCTTGGGGTTCTGACACGGGAAAATATGTTTATGTTTACAAGGAAAGGAGCATGAAAGAGAATTATGGACCCTCTCAAAGGAGAGACAAAGCCATCAGGATGCAACAAGGTTTTCTTGAAAAGAGCTCAGAGACAAAAAGGAACCACAAAACGGCACACACATAAAAAAAGAAAAATATCTGACAAATGATAGCCAGACCCCACAAATCCCGATAACACGACATTCCACTTATTAAAACCATCAGTCTTGGAAGACTCCAAGCACAGTAATTTTGAAAATGTACACAAGTAAATTAAAACCAGGCTTATGATTCTTCTCATTTTAAGTCCCTCACTCATACCCCTCTGCAAAAGCTGATGTGAAATTTAAAATTAAATGGAAAAAAAGTCAACATGAACCTTGCTGATTTTAAGCAAGATCCCCACGTTTTACATTTTTAAATCGGAACGTAGTCTAAAAGTCTCTCTGCACATGAAAAGGAAGCATACTTTCCTAGGAAAATTTGTTCCAGGTAAACAGAAAATGCTATACCTACAACTAGGAAGCATGTGTGACAGTTTTATTTATTAAGTTATCTGAGCCACTTGGTAGCGGATATTTTAGGACATGTTTTATGGTCATGTTCTTTATTACTGGACACGATCCTTTATGGAGGTAGCAGGAGGTAGTGCCAAGAGAACTGGACCAAGAGCCAGCAGACCCAGTCTCAACAACCAAACAGGGGATGCCTCCTTCACCTTCAGTTTCTTTATTCGTAAAACAGCAAAAAATAGTGGCCCTCCCTGAACATTGTTGGAAGAATCCAAAGTCCAAATAAGATGTCAAAATTATTTTTAAAATAGTGAAACCTTATTGAACTGTGTCAGCTTCGATTCCTTTCTCTGCACAAGGACCCAGTGGGGCCATGTGACACTAGAGAACCATAGAGCAAGCTCAGTAATTCCTCTGCAGCTAGGGCCCCCATTGCCTGTCACTGGTGCAGGGAGTGGTGGGGGAGCAGCAACTTCACAGCCCATCGCTTTATTCCTAGGCAAGGTAAGTGACCACCTGTGTAGGGTGACTGAAGCGACCATCAGAAGACCCCAGAGAACAAAATACACTGCCCCCACACTCTTGCTATAAACTTGGAACTCCAGCTAGGGATTCTGTCCTTCAGGCTAAGGGTTTGGGGGCACTTATTCCATTGCAAAAGCCTTTGAAGGGCTAACACATTTCGTTTGGTACATTAACATCTTACCATGAATGACTTTGTACCTATTCTTGAAGTAGTTTTCATATAAAGATGTATCACTTCTACTGCCACCAACAACTCCTCCCAACCCAGCACACACACAGCACATACAGGGTGAACATCCTTCGTTACCTGGCCTCTTAGAGGAAACATGAATATGAGAATCACTAACATCTTCTAGTGATCTTAGCCTAATATCTCATCCATGGAGGGAATGCTTATTTTTTAAAAGCATACCAAAAGAGGGAATGAACACAAAGGAGTTAAATACTAATGGTGAGATTTGAGACAGAGTGGCTCCTGGATGAAAGATTTGACATATATCTCAAGTCAGTTATGGTAGATAGCTGCTTACATCCCCTAAGTGGAGATCAAAACTAGCAGAGGAATTTTGGCATCTCTGACTACACAGTGAATGAACCTAAGGGGAGAATTAAAATGAAAGGTTAGGTCTTCACTGGGAAACACTCTTCCTAAACTCAAGTCTGGCAGATATCATCAGCAACAGTTCTGCTATTTTTAATGGCTAGGAGGGTGCTTAAGGAAATGTCAATCTCTAAGATTATCCCAACTCTCCTCTGCATAAATAATAACATCATTACCGACAGATTCTTGGCTCAAACGATCTTCTTTTAAACATGCAGACCAGTCAAAATGAAATACTTATTAGAGAAAGATTAGAAAGGGTAAAACTGAAAATGATCACTCAAAATTAGAAAAAAAAACAGCCTCATTAAAAGGGGGAAAAATATGGGCATTTTGAGCTAGCCAGACACCAAAAATATGAATGAATAAACAGCAAAGCAGCAATACTGTGTTGGTAATATGGCCTTTGAGGGTGCAATGACTCAAAGGAAACCACCAGAGAAGCCAGTGCTAACCCCCAGTACATGCTCAGAGGCTTGTAGATCTCCAGCAATCCTGGCAGGTCGACAATATTACACCAGCTGGGAACATTTCCTCTGGCTTATGCTCAGTGTATGCCCTAAAGTCTCAGGACTTTCTAATGCTCATTAATTTTAACTCTGGTGCTGGAAACGCTATCCTCATTCCCATGAATGCTTAATCTTTCTGAATCATTCTAAACTATCTGTAGCAATTATCCTATGATTGAACTTATAAAGTTAATTGTTAAGTTTGAAAAAAGACTCATGACTTTTAAATTTTTCTGCCTTTTCATTTTATCAAGTGTCTTTTTATTCCCTTATTATTAGAAAATGTAAATAAGCATCCAATCATCCTTCTCTTTAACATTTATTATTTTAGAGCTCTTATCAAATTTCTACCGTTTTTCTCCCAACTTAAAAGTCCTAGTCGTTCACCTGTGGGCTCTATCTTGCCAGTGTAATTTTTGTAGCTGACCTTCTTTACACTATTTCTTGTCTAGCTCAGTCATTTTTAAGATGAAGAAGATAAAATGGAACAGGCCATTCAAAATAAGGGTTGGTTATATACCCTGTAAAAACGAACATAAATGTATCATATTGTTTTCTATAACCCTTTTTAACCAGAATAGTTTCTTATTTACTTAATTATCACTGCTCTTTAAAAAGATGTATTCTTTGAACTGTCCATAATGTTGTCTACATGCTTTTCCTGAAGGATTGTAACTAACTTAGTACCCATGAAGATATTATTTAAGTTATTTCCTTCTGAGATGCATTAGAATCATAGACTCTCAAGGTAAATTTCTGCCTTTGGTGTGTTCATCTACCTGGTTAAGTAAAATATCTAGATGCTTCTAGATTTTTAACTCCTTTACCATCTGTACTAGATAATTATGATGGGAGACAGGCCCTTAACACTTTCTGAGGAAAACTGTCCTGCACATGTCCTCCACTGATAAAGCCCACTTATGCAGCTGTGTTTTGTACACATGATTCTGCTCTCCTCAGCTACTGATTACAA
This sequence comes from Papio anubis, assembly GCF_008728515.1. Lineage (NCBI taxonomy): Eukaryota > Metazoa > Chordata > Mammalia > Primates > Cercopithecidae > Papio > Papio anubis. Next base: position 18,142,571 of record NC_044986.1, read on the forward strand.
CAGAGGCAAGCACCAACCCGCAGGCAGCCAATCCCTAGGCTCACTAGCAGTTTTACAAGTTGATTGGCATGACAGTGCCAATCAAACACTGGGATGCACTGGGACACCCAAATTCTCACTTTGGGGAATTTGAATTAAAAAATATAAAAAGGGCCGGCCGGGCGCGGTGGCTCCAGCCTGTAATCCCAGCACTTTGGGAGGCCGAGACGGGCGGATCACGAGGTCAGGAGATCGAGACCATCCTGGCTAACACGGTGAAACCCCGTCTCTACTAAAAAATACAAAAAACTAGCCGGGCGAGGTGGCGGGCACCTGTAGTCCCAGCTACTCAGGAGGCTGAGGCAGGAGAATGGCGTAAACCCGGGAGGCGGAGCTTGCAGTGAGCTGAGATCCGGCCACTGCACTCCAGCCTGGGCCACAGAGCGAGACTCCGTCTCAAAAAAAAAAAAAAAAAGAAAAGAAATATAGAAAGGATCAAGTGTAGTGGCTCACGCCTGTAATCCCAACACTGTGGGAGGCCGAGGCAGGCAGATCACTTGAGGTCAGGAGTTTGAGACCAGCCCAGCCAACATGGTGGAACCCTGTCTCTACTAAAAATACAAAAATTAGCCAGGTGTGGTGGCGTGCGCCTGCCTGTAGTCCTAGCTACTGGAGAGGCTACTTGGGAAAATCGCTTGAACCCGGGAGGCGGAGGTTGCAGTGAGCTGATCGCACCACTGCACTCCAGCCTAGGAGAGACAGAAAGCAAGACTCTGTCTCAAATATACATACATACATACATACGTACACACACACACACACACACACACACAGAAAGAAGTAATTAAAATCAAGAGCTGAGGCTAAAACTTTGTGCAGAAAAAGAGAGATCATTAGATAGGGAGGGGCAAAAAAAAGACCTGAGTAACAGTTACAAGAAAGTAAAAATTATGAGTAAGAAGAACTTGTGGATTAATAACAACTAATGACGTGGAGACATAGAGTAGAAGATGAAGAGATTTCTGTCTACTGGTGATTAGACATAGAGAAGCAAACACTGGAGAGTTGTTGAGTCGTATTGCTAGCTAAGCAGTAGAGATTCAGGAACTCTTGCTGCTGAGCATTTTAGAGCTGCCTTGGATTCAAAATGGCTGTTGAGTTCTAGTTTCAGTCTCTGTTTCTTAAAAAAAATATTTTAATTAATTAAAACAAATTTTTTTGAGAGAGGGTCTCACTCTGTAACCTAGGCTGGAGTTCAGCGGTATGATCATGGCTCACTGCAGCCTCAACCTCCTGAGCTCATTCTCATCCTCCCATCTCAGCCTCCCAAGTAGCTGAGTATATAGGCACATGCCAACATGCCCAGCTAATTTTTTTTTCTCTTTTTAAGACGGAGTTTCGCTCTTGTTGCCCAGGCGGGAGTGCAATGGCGCAATCTCGGCTCACCACAACCTCCACCTCCCGGGTTCAAGCGATTCTCCTGCTTCAGCCTCCTGGGTAGCTGGGATTACAGGCGCCCACCACCACACCCGGCTAATTTTGTATTTTTAGTAGAGACGAGCTTTCTCCAAGTTGGTCAGGCTGGTTTCGAACTCCCGACCTCAGGTGATCCTCCTGCCTTAGCCTCCCAAAGTGCTGAGATTACAGGCGTGAGCCACCACCCTGGCCTGGAATTGTGATCTTAAATAATCAGGGAAGTGCCCACTGATAAAATGACATCAGAGCAGAAATCCAGAAGGAAGGGGTGGATGAACCAGACAGTTGGAGGAAGAAGGTCCTAGAGGAGAAGAACAGCAAGTGCCAAGACGGTGAGCTGTGAGTGTGTGTGGTGTGTTTGAGGAGAAGGCCAGAGCACCCAGAGCAGAGTGAGTTGAGGGATAGCATAGCAGGAGATGAAGTTAGAAAGGAGGAGACTAGGAGTAGATGACACAGGGTCTTATAGGCCAATGTAGAGACTTTTAGTTCCATGACCAGTCATTGGAAGGTTTTGAAAATACCTCCATGCTCTGGCTTACAATTTTAAAGGTTTGTAGGCAACCATTCTGGCTGCTTCATTAAGATTATATTGTAGGGGAAACAAAGGTGGAAGAAAGGGGATAAATTATTAGGAAGCTGTTACAATAATCCAAGAAAGAGATAACAGTGGCTTGGACCCAAGTGGTAATTGCAGAATGAAAAAAAGTGGTGAAAGTCTGAGTATATCTTGAAGATAGAGGCATCAGAATGTGGTGATTGATTGAATGTGGTGTGTGAGAAAGAGAAGAGTCAAGGATAACTCCCAAATTTTTGGCATGAGCAATTAGAAGGATGGAATTCCCACTTACTGAGATGGGGAAATCCATGAGAGAAGCAGGTTTGGGAGGGAAGATTAGAATAGAACCTCACTTCTGAACATGACCAGTTTGAGATGCCTGTTCGAAATCCAAGTGAAGATATTGCATAGGCAGTTGGATATTAGAGGCTGGAGGTTAGGAAAACAATTGGGGATGGAGATATTAATTTGGGGATTATTAGTATATAGAGTTATTTAAAATATGTTCAATGATGACACTGGATGAAATCACTCAAGTGATGATAGAGGAGAGAGGTCAAAAGGTTATATAAAATAATGCATATAAAAATCTGAATACAGTAGATGTAGACTTCTACAGGTTTGGCACACTTCCCAACTCCCTTTTAAAAATTAGGTGTTATAACCTGATTAGTCAGATGGCCAGAACACTGACTGGGAATTTATACTAGTGTTCAGAATCACCGTGTGTTTAAAAAATTGCACATGTGGATATGGCAGTCCTTTCCCCCACTGTTTCTCTAATCAAGTAGCCAGATCAATAAGAGAGCCACTTTCTCATGAAAATGAAAGAGGGAAACGTCATCATCTCTCTTTCCTCTTTGATCAAGTGTGCTTGGATTCTCTCATCAGTTTTTTTTTTTTTTTAATCTCAATTGCCATGGAGGGTTTGGGCTTAGGAGGAGAGAAAGATTTCCCTCTTTACCTCTTATCCTGACCTTTGGACCTTGTCTCTAAGTCCTGTAATCCAGTCCATTTTACCAGCATATTCTGTAGTGAAGTTTAGGGCACAAGTTCAGATGATAATGAAGGGATACTTTCATCATGCCACTGCACTCCAGCCTAGCAACAGAGCAAGACTCCATCTCAGAAAAATTAAATAAAAAATGAAAATGAAAAATAAAGTGATACTTTGATTTCCTATCTTCCATTAGCCCTTGCACATATATCTATCCCACCTTGGTTACCTCAAGGGGAATGGTGGCTCTACATTGAGGTAGAATTTTGGCATTCCTGGACCCCATGCCATAACAGTATCAAATTAATATTAACCCCAATCAGTCGGCACTCAATAAGCATATGTTCTTTTGCCTTAACATGCCGATAATTCCTATTAGAGAGACATGGACCCAAAGATCAAAGGGAAGGTTTGTTAATAAATAGAAGGCTGACGATTCCCTTAGTCCTTCACTGTGTCACCAAACCCATACTCAACTTGCCTGCAAGGTCGACACCAGAGTCAACAGAGAAAGAGAAGAATGACAGATGTTCAGGTGAAGAAATTACAGGAAAAGTAGGGAAGTGTATATATGCAGGCCTGCTAGCTGGTCTGATAATGTATATCTAGTTACTTGCACATAAGAGTGTGGGCAAATCTAGAAAAAGAGGTGCAAGGATCATGGAAGAAAGGTATAAGGAACGTTCTGAGGCGTCACTGTAGAAATCTTTCATCAGGAGCTATAATGGAGTGGATGCTAGCAGCCAACAGAAGGAAAGCAGGCCCCTGCTGCTCCAGTCATTTCTGCTGTGCTTACCTGCTGACTCCCAGGACAGATATCTTGCTGCCTTTGAGGTTAATTCACCAAACCCTGAACTGTCTGAATTCTGTGCAAGCGAAATATATTGAGGTCCTGACCACGGTGCCCAGCCCTGCTGTAGAACTATGTGGATCATTTTCAGACTTGATTCAATTTTCTGTTTTATAGAGTCACTCACTCCAAGTTTTGATTCTCAATGGGCCACCAGAGACAGAGAAAGCAAAATATGTTAATATGATTTATCAACATGTCCTGTATGTGGAGCCATTCCAATAGCTCACATTTATAGCAGATACTCATCACCCTCAGTCCTTCCACCCATCTCCCCACCCAGAGACTCAGCCCTGTCCCAGATGCCAGATAGGAAGTACTTGAGCAGCCTCAGCTTGTCAGCCTACAAAGCTTAGTTATGTTGATTTAGAAGCAGTGTCCCAGCAGGGATCACTAGGCCTCCACACTGGGCCCTAAATGCCACCCTTCTTAGTATGTTGAGATGAGTCCTAATCAGAACTAACAAGCTCATGCCAAATGTGGTGGGATAACTGCAATATCCAACTAACTCATAGAACATCTGCACTTCAAATTTAGTTTTAAGGTCATGTATAGTTGAGCCTGCTAAGACTCTACCTCTTACCCTGAAATCCCACAAATTCCATCATCTTTAGTAGGTACCACTGATAGAACTACCTAGGACCTATAGCAAAGATTGTTCGACCAAAGGACAGCTGATGTATTTGCTCTTGAGCCTAGAATGCAAATGTATGTCCCAGGCAGGACTCTGAGTCCTCCCTTCAGTCTATGCCTCTGAATGTGAAATCTAACCACTCCTGAGAAGTTTCTAGTCCTCCAAGGTGCTCCTGGTCCCTTACTATCTGTGACGTAGTAACAATAATAAGACAATGTTTGTTTATTTTTCCTGTTTTAAAAGACAAAAAAAAAAAAACACCTGCTATATGCCCAGAATAAAAAATGATGAAGAAAAGGTAGTGTGTGGAATAAAATGCAAATGTTTTCAATGTACATTAAAATTTTGATATACTGATCTTAGATTTAAGAGGTTAGATGTGGGTGGTTCCTTGCTCTTCTCTTTTTTTTTTTTTTTTAATTTTTTTGGAAGGTCATTTACTTGTGAAATAATGGATTTTGACTCATATTAATGGCTTTTTTAAAAAATCAAAATTTAGCATGGAAATTTCTACGTAACCAAGAGATATCTTGAGATTAGTAAGAACATTTCAATTATCTGAACTTTGACTTTTACACAGGTGAGTATTCAGTGATTTCAAGGTCCTGTTAAATGCATTCTGTTTAATATTTCTGTTTTCTGACACCATAGTTTAAAACATCTTTCACAAAAAATGCCTAATATAAGTAACATTCTTTAAATGCAATTTAAGTTCATCTATTTGAAGAGGATTAATAAACACAATATGCTTACCAGAGATTTTTACATTTTGCTACTACTGTCAGCTCTTTGCTTGTTGGTCAGCCCTGTGGTGATGACACTGGACATAATTACAAATAATACTTAAGAGTATCCAGTTGATTGATAACAGTAATATTTAAGATCTTTGCATCTTTGTTAACATCGAGAACATTTTCCAGCCATGCAGGAGATGCCTCAGGACTTGGCTAAAAGTAACATTTTATATCAAATTCAACAAACAAGAAGAATCTTTTTGCTATGCTAAAAATATAGATAACCAGAAGTTTTCTAATAAAGTTTATAAAAATCTCCAGATGTGAACTTGACTTTAGAAGACAGTCTGTTCCTAGTTTTAGTGGATTTGATTTTTTTTGCTTGTTTTACTGCAGAAACAAATTTCCCCTGGCAATCATGATTGATATTTTCTTGAACTAATTTTTTCTTAATTTTTTCTGTGAAGGGAGAACTATTTTAATTGACATTTATCACCAGACAGACTAAGAATCATTTCAGTTCTAAAATTTTGGAAGAAACATTTCCCATCTGTTTCAATAACCCAACTGGCTAATTACATTGCCAAGAATAATTTGTCACAAGCAGAAAGACCATTCTTTGGGGTGGGGGGGAACTCTTACTGCTTTATCTTACATCACATACTGATTGATGAGCAATTATAGAAAACTTATGATACTAATTTATGCCATGGATGTATTCTGTGAATGAGATTCTGAAAGGAATAACAGAAAGCTGGTTAATCATTTACATTACTTAAAAAGAGGGGATGGAGTCTCTTGGTTAGTTCATATCAGATAAGGTACATATATTTACCTTTATATCCTGCCTTTAAGGTGTGGACCACTGAGGTATGAATGGCTCAGCCTAACAAGGAGGAGATAAAATGCAGGCAGTGTGTCTGCAGTATCATCACTATCCTCTGCGATTTTAACATTGCAGGTGGGCAGTCCACCAGTGTGGTGATGAAGAATGTGGGCTCGGACACTAAACTGCCTGTGTTTGAATTCCAACTTTAGCAGTTACTTGTTTGTCAAATTATGTAGATTTTTGGTATCTTGAATTCTTCATCTGTAGAAGGGCTATATTAATAATAATAGTAACTGCCTCATAGAGTCATTGAGAATTAAATCAGATAACACATTTAAAGTTCATTCAATGTTAGTTATTAATATTATGATCATTATTAATATTAGTATGCCTATTTGGGTATTAACAGCTTTCCAGTCTCAATTCTGGCTACATATTGGAATCGACTGAGAAGCTTTAGATTAAAAAAAAAAAAATGCCCAGGATCCACCCAGAAGAGACTCTAATTTAACAGGTCTTAGTTAGGGCCTAGGAGTGCCCCCCAACCCCCATGCCAAACATTTTTTTTGTTTGTTTAGTTGCTCAGGAGTTTTCTAATGTACAGCCAGGAATCTTAGCAAGAAAAGCTAAAAGTCAGCAGGGTGAAAACCTTAGGAACAAGTATATTAACACTAGGAAAGACAAACAGACAGGAAAGACTGAAGACCAGGACAATAAGATAAGTTAGGGTGGAAGGGCCTCTCCACTTTGTCCAGGGAGAGCCATGCTAAAGTGCTTGCTTCTTAGGGCTCATTCTACCATAATTATTTCTTTATGAGGCCCTAAGCTTAGGCTTGACAACCAACTTTTCTGGTGACCTCTGCCCTTTCCTGTGTCTTCAACCGCATATCTGACTTTACCTTTTGGTGGTGCCCCTATTTTAAAAGCATCAGAATCCTTCTTTGAATATTTAGTTTGTAAATTTCAATGAGGAACCCCATTTCCTTAGTGATAATGTATACCTCAGACAGTTTGAATGTAGTTATGGTGATGAATGGTTTCAGCTCAAGAGACTCTTAGCCACTAAATAGATATGTTTGTTCTTTGGAAGGAGTAAGAGGCTCCAAAATGTGAGGATGAACTAGGCTGTTGTTCTTGTTCTATAATAGCTTCAAAAGCTCGCTTTACTTTTAACTAAAAAGAGAAGAGGCGGGAGAAAGATGAGGATAATACCCACATTCAAAGAGTCAGAGAAATGGGCCATGCAGTAACAGAAAAAAGTCTTACATTTCTGATGCTTTATAAAAACCTGAAATTCTGAGTGATCTTATCCTTTCATTTCTGTCTTCGCCTCGCATATTCATTATAGGAAAATTCCAAATGGTAGTGAAAAGTACAAAAAGAACTTGAAAATGACTCATAATTTCAACATTTGTTTCCTTCTTTTACTTTTAGTTCACAAAATGAAGAGTAAAAGTCTACCTTCTCCATGTCGCCAAAGGTAAACTCTTGCAAAAATGTTTTATATTTATGTGTATGTATACATCTTAGCCCTATCTTATGTTTCAGTTACTATGTTAAGCAATGCATGGGAATGACCTCATTTAATCTCCACAATAACCATTGGAGGTAGATCTATTAATATTTTTCTTACTCTCATTTTAGAGATGAGGAATCAGAGCCTTACAGAAGTTGCTTTACCCAAGTTCAACTCCCATTTATTCATTCACTCCATGAGTATTTATTGAGTCCCAACTATGTGCCAAGCATGATGCCTTAGCATAGGGGATATAAGAGTGAATCAGCCAGACACACTCATAATCCATCTCTTACCTACTCCGCTGCTGTCACTCAGGTCTAAGCCACCATCATCACTCACTTGGATTGTTGTAACAGTTTCTAACTGGCCTTCCCACTTCTATCCTTATTCCCCTGCGGTCCATTCTAAATACAGTCACTCCTCTACTCAAATACCTTTCATGGCCCTTCATGTCACTCAGAATGGAATGAAACCTGGAGGTCTGCCAGTGGTCAATAACATGCTGCCTGATTTGTACCTCCTGTACCATCTCCTCATCTCCCGCCACCCACACCCTCATGCTCTGCTGTCATTCATCCCCTTGGCTTCCCAGATATGTCTTGAATATACCAGGCATGTTCCTGTCTCAGGGCCTTTGCATTCCCAGTTCCTTCAGCCTGGAATATCCTTACCCCATGAAGTGGCTCAGAACATGCCACCTCAAAATATGCCACTTTGGCACCATGATTATTTTGAGCTGAAGGCACCTGAGAAACAGTAAGGGCAGGAAGAGCTCTCAGACTTCCCCTTTCTACCTAAAAGCAGGTCATAAAATTTCCCATGAGAAAGGTGCCCTCCTTGTGTCAGGAAGAGAATAATAGTATCACCAGAGACAATTGGCGTTATCACTGAAATGGACCTGTAAAAACAAACTGAAATCATCCTCATTTTCCAGTAGTTTCACCTGTATATCCCCTACTCACTGTCCCACAACTTACTGCTTCTAGCCCAAGGCCTTTTGTCTTGTCACATCTCCACAGTTTATCATTCTTTGTGTAAAAATGTTTGTAAGCTTTGGGGCATAAAGTCTTCTTGGGGTCTTCATTTTCCTCTGAGGACTCCCATATATAAAAACATTAAATAAATGTGCATGCTTTTCTCTTGTTGATCTATGTTATTTTAATTGTTAGGTTAGCCACCAAACCTAAGAGGGTAGAAGGATATTTTTTCCTTCTCTACACCCAAATACCCACATGGCTCATTTCTATACCCCCTTGAAGACTTTGCTGAAATGTCACCTTTTCAATAAAGCCTCCAATGACCATCCTATTTATAACTGCAATATCTGCCCCCACCCCATGTTCCCCTTCTTCATTTTTATTTTACATACATACCATGTAGTTTGTTTTGCTTATTTTTCTCTCTTTACAATGGAAGCTTTATGAGGGCAGGCATTTTTCCTGCTTCAATCACTGCTCTTTGCAGAATGGCTATTTTGCTTTTCGTAGCATTTAGTTATTTAACAAAGACTGGGCACTTAATATGTTCCAGCAAAACCAACTCAATATTCTACAAATAGCAATTCACTTAATCCTCACAATGTCTCTATAAGACAGGTATTACTGCTACCCCTATTTTGAAGATACCAAATCAGAGGTCTACAAAGAGTAAGTAACTTACTACAGGTCGCACAGAGAGTAGTGGCAGGACCAGGATTTGAGTTCAGGCAGTTTGGCCCCAAGGTCCACACTCTTACCTACTTTACTAGGCAGCCTCATCTTCAAACCCATGCTCTCCTGTGAGCAACAGTATAATCCAGGACCTGAATACATGGGCTATCCCTTTCATTGCTACAGTAACCATGTTCTTCAAATCCAAAATATGGATATACAAGTTCACTCTGTTGACTAAAGGATAATTTGAGAGCAAATGAAAATAAAAATACTAATTTTACTATAATTTTGATAAGAATACAATAAATAAAACATACATCGTATCCTCATACTTGCAGGTAAGGTTTACAGAGTCTCAGGGATTTCCTCTTCCATCAACACCTCTTATTTCTAAAGCAAGGAAAACTCAGGTTCAGAACTGTACATGTTTATGCATCATGTTCAACATAAAAAAAAATACAGCATTAGTCCTCCATAGTTGACTGCAATGTAGGTAAAGGTACTGTTTAATGATATGAGGCAGGAACAGAAGATTAAATTTAATGCCCAAGAATTGAATGAAGTACTTCAACAGTGTTACAGATTGTTCCAAGAACTTTCTATTTACAAAACATGACATGTGCAAGAGATGCAGATTGGATCATATTTTACTGTTAATATTTGGGGGATAAGCCAAGACTAGTGAGCATATAAACTAGACTTAGGTTCATCTGGTCTGAAGTCCTTTAGCTCTGATATTGTTCTTTTGTTGATTTTTTTTATAGTAAACTTGAAGCTACTGATTATGACAAAAATGCATTTAAGAAATATATCATCAGGCACGGTGGCTCAAGCCTGTAATCCCAGCACTTTGGGAGGCCAAGACAGGCGGATCACGAGGTCAGGAGATCGAGACCATCCTGGCTAACACGGTGAAACCCCGTCTCTGCTAAAAAATACAAAATACTAGCCGGGCGAGCTGGCGGGCGCCTGTAGTCCCAGCTACTCGGGAGGCTGAGGCAGGAGAATGGCGTGAACCCGGGAGGCAGAGCTTGCAGTGAGCTGAGATCACGCCACTGCACTCCACCCGGGGAAAAGAAAAAAACCCCGTCTAAAAAAAAAAAAAAAAAAAAAAGAAAAGAAAGAAATATATCGTAAATTGGAAGCACAAGAGAAATAGGATATCGTGCTTTTTTTCCAAATTTGTATTTGATATAGAAACCACATTAATATATATGAAATAAAAATTTTTAAATAATCACCCATAGCCCTACTATCAAAGCACAGTAATTCTTCTCTTTTTTTCTGTATCTTCCTCATCTGTGCTTATGAAGCCACTTACAAAAATCAGTAAATCTCCAACTAAAGGAAGAATTGGGTCTTTTGTATAGTTGAGTTCAGTCACTGCCACACTCTTTCTAGGAACCCTCCCTAAATATAGCATATATTTGAAATGCTGAAATCAGGGTATGGTGGAGCTGGGAGGAACCTTAGAGATTATCTGAATTCAACCCCAGCATTTTAGTGGTGGCTGTATTGTCAGTATTGTCAGTTTTGGTAGTAGCTATAATAGCTGCTGCCATTCCTTCAACATCAGGAATATGTGCTGGATACTTTCCATGTCTCATCTTCCTGACAATTATGAAAGGAAGAGTGAGTAGAAATGATTTGGGTTTGAGTCCCATAGCATAGGAACAACAATGCCTCCGACCTCCTAGGGTTGTAAGGAAGAGGAATTGAGGGGAAATACGTAAATCACTTGGCATGGAGCCTAGTTTTTTTTATCATCATCGTTCATTTTTCAGGTGAGGAAAATGAGGCTCAGAAAGAACTTGGTCACACAATTTTGTGCTTCAGTTTCTCACGGTCAACTAAGCCAGTGCCTAGGACCTAAAGTTAATGTTTCATAGGCATACTCAGTAGACCCCATGCTTCAAAATCACCTGGTGTGAATAATAAAGATTCCATTTCTTAGGGCCTTCCCCAAGCTAACTCAGTTAGACCCTCTGGAAGTAGAGAACAGAAATACACATTTTAGAATTTCACTGGCTGTTTCTGTACATTAAGATTATAATCATTGCTGTTCAAGCTTTCCAAACTCACCAGCCAAGTTCCTGGGCCCTAACCCAGGTTTCCCCCTCTGTGAAACGGGAATAATACTACTGCCTATCAAATTAGTTGGAAGGATGAAAATAATATATTGTATAGGAAAGTGCTTCGTACACCGTAAAATAATTATTGTTTCTCTCTACTTGAATCAAGCTCTTATCAAATAGGGAAAGACAATATCCAATGTCTCCATCACAAATTAATAGCACCATCACAGACACAGTTCCTGCTAGGTCTAACCAGGTAGCCAGTGAAATTGTATTGTATTTGTTTTCTCTCATTATTTAACTCTTCGTCCTAAACATATAGGCACTATTCTGAAAACTTGACGTCATCCCTCACTGCCATGGCCTCCCCTGACAAAATTACACATTGCCACAACTGATCTTAAATACCATTCTTCACTGTGTTCTTTCCTCACCTGTTCTAATAGAATCAGTTCTATTTGTCTGTGGGTGACTAGCAAGCCTGCAGTTTTCTGAAGAGGTCTTCTTACTTCATGTTTTGTATCTGGAGCTATTATAGTGTGTCTGACATTCTTTTCGAGGTATGTGATTATGAGTTAAACCAGCACATAATCAAACCAGGCTACTTGCCTAATCTCCCTCTTACTAGAGTAGCTTTTAGGGAAGGGAATATAAGCAGCATGCAAAGGAAAAAGAAAAAGCCCAGAAGCAACAAGAGTAAGGAATAATGTGTGATCCGTGGGCAGGACTGGACTAAAGTAGCAATAAGAATGGTCCCCAATGAAAAACAGCATGAGTTGTTTCTTCCCACTCTCTCCCACAAAGCTAGCCTCTCCATGGAAACTCCCCTCAAAGAGAATGGAAAAATTTTAGATAGAAGAATGTGGATTTCCATCCGCCTAAAGGGAAATGTTCAGGTTCACCTAGGCTCTGAATATCTGGGTTCCCAGAACCATATACTATAAAGCCAGTGGTGATCTATTGATTTCCGTTTGATGAGTTCCTACTTTGCTCCATTTTTGTGAGATTTGTGGAGCCACCAATCCTAGTTCTGAATTCCCCTATTCAAAGTGAGTTCTCCAAGGTTAGACATGCAACTCAGGCCTAGCCAATAAATGTTCTGCCCTGGGATTCTCTTTTTTTTTTTTTCTTTTTTTTTTTTTGAGACGGAGTCTCTGTCGCCCAGGCTGGAGTGCAGTGGCGCGATTTCCACTCACTGCAAGCTCCGCCCCCCGGGTTCACGCCATTCTCCTGCCTCAGCCTCCCGAGTAGCTGGGACTACAGGCGCCCACCACCGTGCCCGCCTAGTTTTTTTTTTTTATTTTTTCAGTAGAGACGGGGTTTCACCGTGTTAGCCAGGATGGTCTCGATCTCCTGACCTTGTGATCCGCCCGTCTCGGCCTCCCAATGCCTTGGGATTCTTATTAAATTTTGAAGCTGGAGAAACAGCAGCTTTGCATTTTTGGTCACAGAGCTAGAAGGGTGAGACTGAAGGAATGTTGTTGGTTATCATCACCACTGTGGATAGAAGGTCTGCTTGTGGAAAGAGAATAAAACTATACAGAATTCAAGAGAATCTGGAATGAGGGTGGACACCCTGCTCCCTGGTCCCTGCAGTTACCTAGTGCCTTTGTAATAAAATCTCCTATGGCTTAAACTTGTCTGAATTAGCTTCTGTACCTTGCAAACCAGAGTTCTTCCTAAGTACAGCTGTGCCCTCAGTTCCTTCTTGTCTTCTCACATACAACCTGGATACACAGTACTAACCTCAGATCCATCATAAATCACATCTACATCTTCCTCATCTTGATAAACCATCCCTTTGGGAAACAACATGAAAGGGCTAGTAAATTAATCTGCCTGAGGTAACTCATGACCGATCCTGCCTTAATGTGCTACCTTTCCCAGGAAATCATGCATCTTCATACAATGACTACTGCTGCTACTACTACCAATAATAATAAAAACAACAACAATAGCATTGAGTGGCAGGTACTGTGCTAAGCACGTTATATACATTAACTCATTTAATCCATATAACAACTTTAATATTCCCATTTTATAGGTAAGGGAACTGACATGTGGTGGTGAAGGGACTCTTCAGCCAAAGAAATAATCCCCAATAGTATATTTTCAGGAATGGTATCCAGGAGTTATATGCGCAGCCATCCTTAAACCTATGTTACCACCCATATATAGTTCCTCATGTGCAATCAGCCAGGGGTAAGAAGTAGCACTGGTCAGCGAGTCTCATATTTTGCTTTTTATCTGGAGATGTGAGGCTTAAGAGAGGCCACAGTTCAGCATTTGCCAGATAAGAAGGGAAGTCAGATATTATTCGTTCAAAACAAGCAAGGAGCAGGCTGGAAGCCAAGGAACTCTGGCCAAAAGAGACTGAGGCAAGAGAATATTCATCATCAACTCTGATCCATACAGTGAACACATGGTTGAATTACTCCCCAGGGGAAAGGAGTCAATGACACTGGGAATATGGTTCCGTGAGATAAGCCAGTGTTTTCTAGTCAAGCCCCTTGCAAGACTGATCTTTACCAAGCTTAGGAGTAAGACAAGCTCCATTCCAGAGTTTCTTCCCTCCTATCCCTCCCTCCCTCCCTCCCTTCTTTCCTTCCTCCCTCCCTTCCTTCCTTCTTCCTTCCTTTTCTGTCTTCCTGTCTTCTTGCCTTCCCTCCTTCCTTCCTTTCTTCCCTCCTTTCCTTCTTCCTTTTCTTCTTTCCTTCTTCTCTCCTTCCTTTCCTCTATAGATATTTAGTGATTCTCTGTGATATATTGAGATAAGATTCCTGCTTTTGGAGAGGTTATAATTCACAGGAAAAACAGGCAATAAAGCCAAAATAACAATAGAGTATGGGATATGTGGTGATATTGTAAGAAAAGCATAAGCTTAGGAGCCAAATAGATTCAGCTCAGAATCACGACTCTGCCTCCTACAAATAGATATGATTTTTTTTTTTTTTTTTTTGCAAGTTATTTAACTACGTGTGCTTGGCCCAGTGCAGTGGCTCATGCTTGTAATCCCAGCACTTTGGGAGGCTGAAGTGGGCAGATCATCAGGTCAGGAGTTTGAGATCAGCCTGGCCAAGATGGTGAAACCCCATCTCTACTAAAAATGCAGAAATTAGCCGGGCATGGTGGCACATGCCTATAGTCCCAGCTACTTGGGAGGCTGAGGCAGGAGAATGGCCTGAACCTAGGAGCAGAGATTGCAGTGAGTCAAGATGGTGCTACTGCACTCCAGCCTGAGTAACAGAGCGAGACTCCATCTCAAAAATAAATAAATAAATAAAAGTATGTGGACCTGTGTTTCCTCATCTGTAATATGAGGATAATGATCATATATATTTACTAGTGTTGTTGGGATGATCAAATTAGGTATATTTAATCATTGTGTAAAAAAGTTGACATGTAAAATCCAAGTAAAAAAGTTGGCAGTACAGACAAACTGGTAAAGCAGCCGTTCTTCATTTCTGATTTCATTTAACAAGCATTATTAAGAGCCTAGCAAGAACACAGTATCTAGGAAAAATCAAAGATTATCAAGCTCATGTTCTATAATCAAGCAAGTTATAAACTAGCAGAAGAACAAGACAGATGAATAAGAAACCGTGTATTTTTAAATGCTAAGAATTTCGATTCAAATAATAAATGTCCCTGGAGGACTAGAGTGGTCAGAAATGTTTCATAGAATTGGTGGGTCTGAACCTGGGCTTTGAAAGAGAGATAAGATCGCTTCTCAGCCTTTTGGCTAAGATCAAGATAATATGTAGTGAGAAGGAAGGTAATCACGGCAAGGAAACAGCATGAGTAGGTACTGTTCTGGGATGAGGCAGACGAGTCTTGCTAGGGTTTGCTTCCTATTGGGAATCAGTAGGTCAGAAGGCTGGAAAGGATCATTGGGTCCTATACGACAGGCTGGGGAGTGTGAACTTGTTCTTGAATTCAATGCGTAACCATGAAGGTTTGCATTTTGGAGTATGGCACAGCATTGGTGCTTTATGGGTAATACTGATGGCTCCATGCATGCAGGGTAGATTGCTGGGGACCAAATGCCAAGGGGGTGGAAGTGGGGAGACCAGTTTGGTGACTACGATTGTCCATACATTGAGCCATGGAGAACTGAATATAGCTGTAGTAGTAGGGAAGACAAGGAAGCTAACTACAACAGGCTATTTTAAACTTTTTTAAAACAGCGATAACATATACATAACATAAAATTTACCATCTTAACCGTATCTAAGCACAGAGCTCAGTAGTGGTAAGTATATTTGTATTGTTGTGCAACCAATATCCGCAACTTTTTCCTCTTGCAAAGCTAGAACTATAACCATTGAGCAATTTTCCATTTCCCTCTCCTCTTAGCCCCTGGCAACTGTCATTTTACTTTCTGTATAACAGACATTTCATATCATTTAGAACTCTTTAGATTTTTAAGAGCAAAAGACAACTTAAGCTAACACGCAAAGGGGGTGACAAGGGATTTATTATTGATTTACAAAAGAGGATCACGATGCTTCCAGACAGGAATGCGTCTGGGCCTCTGAACTGACTGGAATCTAACCACAAAGGTGTCAGACATCTCTGAGTGTCTGTTTCTCTCTGTGTGCTACTGCATTCCGTCTGTGCAGACCGGCTTCCTCTGCTTCTCTCTCTGCTTGATAGAATATTGCATCTCTCTAGCTCTGAGTTCATATGTTACAGTTCTAGCCACGAACAGAGCCTACATAGCTGTTTCTGAATCTCAATTTGAGATTTCAGAGAGCAAAAGAGAGAGATAGAGAATATCAATACGATTGGTCCAGCTTGTGGCAACTGTCTGTCACTGTTCTAATCAGCTATTGTCTCAGAAAGGGTCATATGGAACACACATGGCGGCTGGGCGCGGTGGCTCACGCTTGTAATCCCAGCACTTTGGGAGGCCGAGCGAGGCGGGCGGATCACGAAGTCAGGAGATCGAGACCATCCTGGCTAACACGGTGAAACCCCATCTCTACTAAAAATACAAAAAAATTAGCTGGGCGTGGTGGCGGGCGCCTGTAGTCCCAGCTACTTGGGAGGCTGAGGCAGGAAAACGGCGTGAACCCGGGAGACGGAGGTTGCAGTGAGTTGAGATCCGGCCACTGCGGCCCACTGCGCTCCAGCCTGGGCGACAGAGTGAGACTCCATCTCAAAAAATAGAATAGAATAGAATGGAATAGAATAGAATAGAACAGAACAGAATAGACCATATATGACTGCAAGGACAGATTTCCAAAGAGGGCAGGGGTCTTGGTGGACTGGGAAAATACCCTAAAAGGAGTCTACTACACATTTCAGAAAAAGAATTACAACGGCTTGGTAACTTGTGGGGCAGAAGAGCAGCTGAGGAGATCAGGGAAGAGTGAAAGACACACTCACTGCCTTCAGGCGGCTCACAGCCTACCTGGGAAGACAGATTACACAAGAACCATTCAACTCAGAGATGGCTGCAAAGAACTCACCCATTTTCAAAGTAACTATTATTGCTATCCCCTTTTGGAGGCACTGCTACAATCTCGTAAATTTAACAAGATATTACTAGACTGGGAAAAGAAGCTAAAATAAAACGTTTACATTTTTTCATGAAAAACAGAAGAAAGAGCACCTTTACCTCTAGGGTCATTGCAGAAGGACAGCGGACACATCTCAGGCACAACCCAAAGGCTGAGAATCACTGGCTGTGATTTATAAAACTGCCTCTAAGATCAAGGTAGTTTCAGAGGCTTTCTGGGGAGATTTTTGCAAAGGCACAGTTTGTTCCTATTATAGTCATGCACCGCATAATGTTTCAGTCAATGATGGAACTGCATATATAGCAGTGGTCCCATACGATTATAATACTGTATTTTTATTGTACCTTTTCTATGTTTAGATAGGTTTGGATACACAAATACCAGTGTTACAGTTGCCTACTGTAGTTAGTACAGTAACATGCTATACAGGTTTATAGTCTGGAAGTAATAGGCTCTACCATATAGCAGAGGTGTGTAGAAGGCTATGCCATCTGGGTTTGTGTAAGTACACTGTGATGTTTGCACAATGGCAAAATCGCCTAATAATGCATTTCTCAGAACATATCCCTGTCATTAGGTGGCACATGACTGTATTAAGCAACAACAACAACAACAAAAAAAAAAACATGAGAAGGCGGAGTTCAGAGGAACTAAAGTTAAAAATAAAATGCAAATCAAATCAGTCTCAGATACATCCTGAGCACCTCCCACAAACCATTCTAGACTTTGTTATCAGCAGATTGGTGACTCCAGCTGTACTTAAAATGCAATAAACATAATTAAATACGGCATTCAAAAGGATAAAGTGATATAGTCACAAAGCTACAGGAGGCTTCCTTTCCTCAAAATATTTAAGATCTAGCTTCTTTAAATTTAATTTTACCTGAATATTTCAAGAGACCGGTTGAGTTCTTTGAGATTACATATTCTGTTTTAGATGAAAGCTGAGTGGTTCAGTGAATTGTATTTCAACTTATTTCTCTAGACATCAGTTACCAGAAACCCTTTAATGAAAGCTTTGAGGATGCTACTAAGGCTCCTGAGTCAGCAAGCTCATTCAGATTTAAAAATTTAACTGGCCCTCATCCAATCGTTAATCAAAACCTAATGCACTTTTCCAACCTAAGTCTTTTGCAGTCACTGTCTAGAAAGGATGCCGAATAAAATGTTTTAGGGAAACAGCTGGTTCAGTATGCAAGCTGCCATCACGGTTGTGTTGCAATATTGTTGTGAGTATGTGCATGTGTGTATTTTTTCTTTTTTCTTTTTTTCTTTGAGACTGAGTCTCGCTCTGTCGCCCAGGCTGGAGTGCTGTGGCCGGATCTCAGCTCACTGCAAGCCCCACCTCCCGGGTTCCCGCCATTCTCCTGCCTCAGCCTCCCGAGTAGCTGGGACTACAGGCGCCCGCCACCTCGCCCGGCTAGTTTTTTGTATTTTTTTAGTAGAGACGGAGTTTCACCGTGTTAGCCAGGATGGTCTCGATCTCCTGACCTCGTGATCTGCCCGTCTCGGCCTCCCAAAGTGCTGGGATTACAGGCTTGAGCCACCGCGCCCGGCCTTGTGTATTTTTTCTTAAGAGGCATGACTTATAGCAGGTCCTCACAGTTATCGAGCATTAACAAGCCTTTGTCAGGTCAGACTTGCCACAGATGCTTTTTCTCCTGCCCTGAAAATGGAGCAAGGTGGACAGAATTAACAACTGAATCAGTTTGGCTAAGGGCAGGGAAGTTCTTCAAAGAATCTAAGTTCCTTCCCTGGAAGAACTCTGTGATAAGGCTGAGTATATCCCAGAAGGCAAGAAGTTGAATATTTAATTCCCTGTAGTGGAACGAATCACAAATGAGAGAAAAATTACCCATGTTGGGCCCTAGGACAACATTTAATGAATCGGAAAAGGTAACTACCAGATAGAATTCCAGCAGAATGACTTCACCAAGGATGGAGGAGAAGTTCTCCCAGAGGGATTTGTTTATCCCCTTCAGTTCACTGAAAGACTAAAACAGAATCCAGCGTGCTTTAAAGAGCAAGCCTAGGCACTTAATTTGACACCTGTGCCATATAAGACTTTATGACAAAGCCTCTTTTCTACATAGGTACCAAAGGCCAAAAAGCTCACCACTGTCCACTTGAGTCAAGATAGTTCTCATTACAAAGAATCCAAATACTTTTTAATAGATTCTCAATAACCTGATTAAACAAATGCTTTGACTTTCACATGGTTTCTTTTTCTTATTTTTATATTGAGCAAAACCAGCTTGTTCTTCTAATTACATAGATTGTCTTTTTTGTTCCATAGCTAATGACTTCCTTATGATAAGTCAGCACAGAAATGGACAGATCCGTCTATTTCAGCCAATCTAATGAATTCTTTACATATGAGAACTGTGGAGAAAAGACTCCTGTATCACATTGCTCAATACCCTTTTATATGTAAGCCAAGAGCCTCAGTGCATATAAAACATTTACGCTTAAGAAGCACAGCTCTCATAATAGATATGTATTAGCAAAGCCAAGTGTTGCATGAGAGGGAATTGTGTGTAGATGACTTATGGGAAAATTGTAGAAATTATCAGTGAATTCAAAATAATTATGTTGTAAAATTAGGGGGCTTGTGAAAAAGCAGGCTTTACCTGAAGAGCTCAGCATTCTCATTTCTCTCTTACGGTGTGTCACATGCTTTGGAGATCCAGCAGTAGACGCCTTCTAGGATGGTCAGGAGCACTTACTACTCCAGGTGGTGGTCTGAGGATTCAGGACTGACGTTCCTATGGAGACTCAGCAGAAAACACAGCTGACTTCTGAAGGAAGAAAGGTTGGACACACGCAAGAGGTCAGTTCCACTCCTGAGGCTGCACTGCATGAGACTAACTCCATGGACATGACAAACTTAGTGGTGTTAATTTCAGTGCTGTGCCCTAAGTAGTGGAGAATATGTTAAGTGCCCAAAATACAGCTCTCTGGAACATCCCATGTTTAGGAGGCCACCCTACCTTCCAGGAGCAGCTTAGTTGGTGTTGGTTTCCATAGGGGAATGCTTTAATTACAAAATGTGAATAGATTTTACAACATGTCAAAAAGAATCAATTGCTAGAATGTCTATTGTTAACTAGGCCTTTCCTTTTCCGAGAGTGCTTGACCTAAACTAAGGTGAAGAGCCCTGGGAACATGGTCCAGTTGGAGGAGGAAAAGCCTGGCCAAGAGGCTATAGTTTATTTGGTCTAGGATAACCTGAAGACATTGTCCCCAGGATAAAAACAAAAGCAAAGCTAAGGCAGTCCATGCAAACAGCCACCAGTCCCACAGGTGAGGAAAAGAGAAGATCACTAGAGTGGGGCAACAGAAAAGGGAGAGCCATATAAGGAACCCAGCTTAGGAGAAACCCTGCAGACGCTTTTACAGGGCATATGGCCTCAGGTCCAAGCAGTGAGTAAGCTATGAAAAGCAAGTACAAGGCTTAAGATACAAGCACCCACCAGTAGAGTCCCTGTGTTCTTTTTCCTGTGTGCTACTTTGTTGGAAGCATTTGTGAAATTAAGGAAGACATCAAAGAAAACCATTTTTAGCATGATATAGTGGCCCTTGTGCTTGTTTGCTTAGCCCTACCTTCATCCTAACATGCACTCCTTCCTCCCATAAGACTACCATCGCTACCACCACCTCAGGAACAGGAAGGTGACCCATTCTGGACTAGTCCTAGTATCTCATTCCCTTGTTCCCAAAGCCCCTTCCATCCTGCCCTCTCTGTGAGAAGGTTACATGAGCCAATATATTTTCCTTTTGACTTAGGTTGGTTTGAATTGAGTTTCTGTCACTTGCAATCCAAAGGTTCTGAATAATATACATGTTAATCTATTTTTCACTCTTTTCTTTTTCTCATACAAATAAAGATATGCTTATCCTAAACAAACACCAGAATACTCAGTATTCTCACTCTTATAATTACATAAAATGATTTTCTATTTATCTAGCCCTTTTACTATGGGGCTTAGTTCTCATAAGCCTAGCACAGGTACACAGTGTAGGTTGGGGAGGAGATGATCACGCAATAACCCCCAAGCTGTGGAGCATCAGAAGGCTGAGGTCCTAACAGGACAGCATTTAAACATGTTTCTCTGGGTCCTCTTTTAGCTGCTATGGGGATAGAAACATTGCTGCAAGTAAAGCTACCTGCTTTCTCTGGTACTCCCATGGAGATGTTTGAAATTATTGGGAAATGCTGGGGATAAAGAAGGAAAAAATGGAGCAATGAATCAATAATGCCAGTTGCGTACTTCCTCTGTGAAAGACACTGCTAGGTGCTGTGATATCTACAGATGGATAGAACATGGGCCAACACGCTTGAGAAGACCACATTTTATTTGAGGAAACAAGACATGCATATAAACAGACAATTACCCAATAGAAGGAAGCAAATGTTAAAGACTAGTAGGTCAGGGCCAGGTGCGGTGGTTCACGCCTGTAATCTCAGCACTTTGGGAGCCTGAGGAGGGCGGATTGCCTGAGCTCAGGAGTTCGCAACCAGCCTGGGCAACATGGTGAAACCCCATCTCTCCTAAAATACAAAAAATTAGCCGGACGTGGTGGCGTGCACCTGTAGCCCCAGCTACTCAGGAGGCTGAGGCCGGGGAATTGCTTGAACCCTGGAGGCGGAGGTTGCAGCGAGCCGAGATCGTGCCATCGCACTCGATCCTGGGCAACAAAGCGAGACTCTGTCTCCAAAAAAAAAAAAAAAAAAAAGACTAGTATGTGGATTAGATAGGAAGTGCTGCATAAGTTTGGTGGAAGCAACATAGAACATTAGAAGTTGGTGTTTTGCATGTTCTCACTCATAGGTGGGAACTGAACAATGAGATCACTTGGACTCGGGAAGGGGAACATCACAGACCGGGGCCTATCATGGGGCGGGGAGAGGGATTGCATTGGGAGTTATACCTGATGTAAATGACCAGTTGATGGGTGCTGACAAGTTGATGGGTGCAGCACACCAACATGGCACAAGTATACATATGTAACAAACCTGCACGTTACGCACATGTACCCTAGAACTTAAAGTATAATAATAATAAAAATAAATAAATAAATAAATAAAAAGCTGGTGTTTTATTTGTTCTTTGGTTGGAGATTCTGGCCAACTTTAGCCAAAATAGAAACTTATTGAAAAGGCAGCTCGTAGGACTGAAGACAGAGTTCAGCAACAAACCTTCAGAAGGATCAGAACCAGGGTAGCCTCAAAAGACCTCAGTGGTCATGATAATAGTGTCAGCTGAATAATAAGTGGCTGGACTTAGTGGGAGGCAGTGAGAGGGAAAAAGGGGCAAGAAGAAAGGCATCTGAAAGTTCTCCCGTCCCCTCAATCTGATACAATGTGTACTTATCACTCTTGGAGACTGGAGACAGTTGATTATATAACATATATATCTCTATGATTCAGGGATCTGAGAGACGGAGGAAAGACATATATATTGAGGGCAAAAATATCACAGCAGAATGTCAGCCATAACTAAATTCTCCAGGCTCAGATTAAAGACCAGCTAGGGATTTTAACCACTTAGGAACCAAGAATAATATTCTAAAATTGACTGCCTAGAAAGCCCTTCTGCACTGAGAAATCTGACTCAGCAATCAATATGCAGAAGGGAACGCTTGGCCTTCTGGCTTTATTGAGCGCTATTGACAGGACCAGGCATCCATGACAGCTAATCACAAAGTTACAATTAGCTCTCGTCATCTCCTGCCCTTCCACAGGGCATCTGCTGCCCAAATGAGGCTGGCACTCACTTTGGCCTGGATGGGACCCCACAGGGAAACAGAGAGAATAAGCTGCCCAAACATTGCGAAAGGGTTACATCAGAGAGCAAATAATACAAGGGTTCTGACATTGAGCTGTATTTTATAGAAACAAAACACATTTTGTTTTTTAAAGGGAGTCTTATGACCACATGGTAGGGCGTCAAGGAGTGGGTGTGGAATGACAAAGTTGACAATATCATATGCAGCAGCCACAGATGGTTCCCTTCCACTCAGCCAAGTAGGAGGCAGAACGAGCTGAGGAAATACTCCCCATCATCCTTGTAAGCGATTTCCTATTACTAATAGAGCTGGGGATTCTTCACTGTTAAAGGGAAGCCTTATTCCCCCAAACCTCATATTCCCATAAAGAATTCCAGGACAAACTTGGGAGGAAACTGCCCTCTCTTTCTCCACACCACCTCGCTGGCTTTGTCCTGAATGAATGATGTGATTGTTTACTTAGGAAGGAGGACCTGACCAGCTGGTGCCTTTGGTGCTCTGCTTTTTGGAGTAGCCTGTTCTCAGTCGACTTTTTCGTCCACCTTCATGCAGTAAGAGGTTGTTCTGTGGGAGAGACACAGAGTGTCCAGCCCTGCCAGTGACTGGGTGAGAAAGCTTGTCTTCTCACCCGGTCAGGAAGTGTTAGGAAGCTCATTGTGGCCATACAAGTAAGCCACATTCCAACCCAGTTGATATTTTCAACCTCATCCACTGGACATGCATATATATCTCAAATGCTTCACAACTCAGAGCAGACAGAGAGGAGTGGGTATCCCAAGGCCCCAGTATTCTTTGTTATTATTATTATTATTATTTTCTATTTTTTTAGAGACAAGGTCTCACTCTGCTGTCCAGGCTAGAGTACAGTGGTGCAATCACAGCTCACTGCAACCTGAAACTTCTGGGCTAAAGTTATCCTCCCACCTAACCCTCCTGAGTATCTGGGACTACAGGTATGTGCCACTACACCTGGCTGCCTTTTTTGTTTTGTTTTGTTTTTAAGAGAAGGGGGTCTCACTATGTTGCCCAGGCTGGTCTTGAACTCATGGCCTCGAGTGATCTTCCTGTCTCAGGCTCCCAAAGTGCTGGCATTACAGGAATAAGCCAATGTACCTGGCCCCAAAATTCTTTATGACCTCTAATAGCAGTCAGAGACATTCATCCATGGTGTTCAGGGATCTAAGTAATCATGCTAAGACTTGACATCTGTATAGCACTCTTCCACATTATCTCTATGTGCCTCACGAAATCTTATGACATAGGTAGAGCAAGCATTATTGTCTTAGTTTTAAAGATTAGAAAATGAAGATTCAAAGAGGCTGAGTGAATTCCTCAAGTTTGTCTGGTTACTAAGTGGTGAAATTGGGACTCCAATCCAGCTTTCTAACCTTAAGTTCTGTAGGAATAAGATGGCTGAGATGCAGTTTTAGAAGGCAGGTTTAAAAGCCATGTAGATTCGGGTTCTGGCTCTGGTACAGCCCTTGGGAAAATCAGTCATGTTCTTGAAGTCTTCCTGTCCTTACTTATAAAACAGGAAAAATAGTAGGGTCATTTTGAAGATGTCATAGAATAATACAAAGCCCCTGGCAAAGTGCATATTAAACATTCAGTAAGTGTCATCTTTCTATTATAGATTTAAGCCAGTTGAATAAGCAATTTGTTTAACCAACCTAGGTTTGGTACAGATCATCTATAAATGTCTGTTTGGCCATAACTCTAAGGATTCCATAAATAACCCAATGAAATTATTTTAAACTGAAAACATTCTATGTTCTTATTTCAAGTACTTTATCATCTATTACAAGGTCCTTCTGAACAGAGAGACAAATTTTTGTAATATTTTTTCAGTAGTACTTTCTGTTATATATAATACAAAATGTAAACTGGTATAATCCTCTTAAAAAGCATTTGCACAATTTATATTAAGAACCAGAAAAATGTTCATACCTTTTGACTAAGTAATTCCACTTCTGAGAAATTATATAAAATATATAAAAAGCTACATCCATACAAACAGGCACACACAAAGATGTATATCACAGAAGTATTCAAGATAATAAAAATAACCAAAGTGCCTAGCAACAAGTCTATCATTCAGGGTTCCTTGGTTGCAAAGAACAGAAAACAACTCTATCTTCTTTCCTGACTATCTGTCTTCCAAAGACACTGTTGGAAAGACTGGGTAGTTCCTTAAATGAATGGCATCAGGAAAAATGTAAACCAGGAATGTCAGTATAAAAGCCTCACTGACAGTGTTTCTTGTGACACAGCTTTAGTCATCTTCTGCTCATCTCCAACCAAGCCTTGAGTGGGGTGATACTGTGATCAATATGGTAATTATCTGAAGATCGTTGTAACTGGCCTGGCTTGGGTCTTCTGCTTACCTCTTGGTGAGGCAAAATGGGGAGTAAAAACACTGTGATCAACAGTTCCATCCAGATCCCATGCAAAGAATGGGTAGCATTTCCCTAAAAGAAAGACAGGTGCTGAGCGGGCAGAATGACAGGTGTCTGCTACTTGGCAATAAATTATTATGAATATATATCGACGATTTCAGACTATTTTATTGTCTCAATCATGACCATTATAGAGACTATCCAGAATGTTTATCCTGTCATTTTTTTTTTTTTTTTTTTTTGAGACAGAGTTTCGCTCTTGTTGCCCAGGCTGGAGTGCAATGACAAGATCTCGGCTCACTGCAACCTCTACCTCCCGGGTTCAAGCGATTTTCACGCCTCGCCCTCCTGAGTAGCTGGGAGCCTGCCACCATGCCCCGCTAATTTTTGTGTTTTTAGTAGAGATGGGGTTTCACCATGTTGGCCAGGCTGGTCTTGAACTCCTGACCTCAGGTGACCTGCCCACCTCGGCCTCCCAAAGTGCTGGGATTCCAGGCATGAACCACCACTCCTGACCCTATCATGTCATTTTAAATAAAAAGGCAGGATATTCAAATATGTGTGTAGGTCCATGGTTATATTTACAAAAAAAAAAAAAAGGTATTAGAAAAACAATGGAAGGAAATTCACCTAAATCCTTGCCAACAGCCAGGTTTCTGTTTGATCTAGGCTCACTCAGTAGGGCACCTGCCTTACAAACTAAAACCAGAGAGAGGTCTGGGGCTTGGAGCTGGTTCTGAAAGAGTTGTCTCCAGTTGTTACAGAAGGTGAGAGTCAGGGAGTAAGAGCAACTAGAGGGAAAGAGAACTAACCACTTAACCTGATAAAAGAAACCAGTTCCTAGGACTTGAGCAGAAACAAAGCCCAAAGTCAAGGGCTGAGAACAAGGTGGAGGAGAGGAAGCCGGAGGGTCAATGGCTTTCCTGTGACCAAGAGTGGATTGCCCAGACCTCCCTCTGTGAGGTGTGACTGCTCAGTAAATTGAGGCCTGGGCCTGAGGAAAAGGCACAGATTTGAAGGAGATCACTGGGGAGAGGAAAAGCAGGTAATTTTCTGCCCCTTCCTTCTTTCAAGCCTTCTGTGATGATTTTTAAATTGTATGTGAATAAGGGCCAGACTTGATGGCTCACGCCTGTAATCCCAGCACTTTGGGAGGCCGAGGCGGGCTGATCACTTGAGATCAGGAGTTCGGGACCAACCTGACCAAGATGGTGAAACCCTGTCTCTACTAAAAATACAAAAATTAGCCGGGGTTGCTGGCGCACGCCTGTAATTGCAGCTACTCAGGAGGCTGAGGCAAGAGAATCGCTTGAACTCGGGAGGCAGAGGTTGCGGTGAGCTGAGATCGTGCCACAGCACTCCAGCCTGGGCGACAGAGCAAGACTCCTTCTCAAAACAAAACAAATATATGTGAATAAGGGAGATGAATAAAAAACACATTATCGTTTTCAATTGTTGATTCATTCTTCTTAAATGCCGACTGTTATTGTATCTCTATTAGGACAGCAAAGGAAGCTTTAAATTTGGAATGTGAGAAGTCTATTAAACTCAACTGCTATCGATATTCCTGAATTGTAAAATTTTACTTGTTTGACTTACAAGTTACCAAGCTTTATCTAAATTTCAAAATGCAGGCTTTCTATTCTTCTATAATTTAATCATCCAAGAGATTTTGCTTATGCTTAGATGTAATGACTTCACGATTGGTTCTCTTACAGGTTCAGTAATCTGTTTGTTTTTATAACTCCCCAAAGATTCAGGGATGAAAACATTGCCTAGAGCTTCCTTTAAAATTTCTACAATTTTTCCCTTGATAATATGAGGACAAGGAAACTGTGAATAACAAATTACTTTAACCAAAGAGAATGACCTCTTTGCAAAACAAAGTAAAAAAAAAAAAAAATACAGCTTCAAGATTTCATATATTCGGTTAACAATACAACACACTTTCTTTCATCTCTGTGTAATTAAAAAAAGACATTGGTCCTGGTGTCATGTAGAAAAATTTCAAAGTTTCTGGGAGGGAGAAGAAGAAATAATCTGTGGGAAAAAATATTCATGATTAGGTACAGGTTTTTGAGGACTTCGAAAACAAAGTAAAAAAAAAAATACTATTTTCTGACTGCTAACATTCACATTTTGAAATATACACTTTCTTTAGAGCAGGAGGAAAAAAAACTGTTTTACACAAAGATTGCCAACCTTATTGTACAGATCTATTTAAGACTTCCATGAGGAAATGATCTGTCTGAAGTCAAATGAGCCTCTAAAGTCATATCGTGAAACTTCCTTTGATGTAAAACTGTATCCTCTATTTTTGACATGTCCTTCAACCACAGAAGAATTTTTCCTTTAAAAAAACTTACAGAATATAAATAGAATATCAAGAAATACAGGTTATGAGACAGAAGGAAGCCCAAATATGCATAGAATCCTTTGCCGGACTAAGAACATCTTGAGAAGAGCCACACACTTTAAATCTTCAATGCTGTCATCTTTTCGTGATGAAAGCCTAAAATCTTAGAGCCCAAACCAAAAGGTTCCAAGGAAAATTAATTGTGAAATTAGAAAGAAAAAAAAAAATCCAGCTTGTCATTTGAAATAATGAATACCATAATTCAGTACTTACATGATATGCACTAGACTTGAATAAGCAAATAATACCCATTACATTTTGAATTTAACTTTTATGCTAGCTGAGCTTTCTTTTTGAAAAAGGAATGGGAAAAATGTAAGATAAGCTTATTTCCTGTCTTCCACACAAGGTATAGACCCCAAGTCTGCACAGGAAACCCCTACATGAACCAAGTTTCTGAAGGCCCGGTCTACACTTTAAATCCCCTCTGAAAACTGACTTCCAAAGGATTTAAAAGGATGTTCAGGAAGCCTCCGACTTTCCTGGATGCTCTCAGATAAGAGATTTTTCTTATCGCTTCAAGCTGCAAAACATGATCTTAGTTTAATAATTAGTATATCTAATCTCAACATTGTCAAAATTTAAACTGTTTTAAAATTAAATGATACTGTTATGTTTTCAGTTTTAAAAAGAATCCTTCTAGGCTGGGCATGGTGGCTCACGCCTGTAATCCCAGCACTTTGGGAGGCTGAGGCAGGTGGATCACGAGGTCAGGAGATCGAGACCATCCCGGCTAACACGGTGAAACTCCGTCTCTACTAAAAATACAAAAAATTAGCTGGGCGTGGTGGCGGGCGCCTGTAGTCCCAGCTACTCGGGAGGCTGAGGCAGGAGAATGGCGTGAACCTGGGAGGTGGAGCTTGCAGTGAGCCGAGATCATGCCACTGCACTCCAGTCTGGGAGACACAGTGAGACTCCGTCTCAAAAAAAAAAATAATAATAATAATCCTTCTTCCTGATTCCCCAGCCGAGGCCTAGGACGAGGGAGAATCCAGCAGCTGACAAAGGAGAGAAGGCTGCTCTTTTTTCCCCACCTAACGCTTCTCCTCTCCCCATCTTGCTAGCTACTAAAGTTGGAAGGCCAAGAGGAAGAGGAAGGAAGGGAATCAGGAATGTTCTTACTTGCCAGGTACCCTGGTAACTTAGTATCTGAGTTTACTAGGCTGGGCATATGTTTACAGCTGACGGTTGTATGTGATTTTCTTTTTCTTGGGGGTCAGGGCAGGTGGGTGGGTAATTGTTAGAGACACCCCCACTCTCCATCACTGGGCATCTTTCCTATGTAATTCGCTCCCAGGTGGGAATTAATCTAGGTTCCAATTCAGCACTGAAGGTACCTCCAGCTTCTCTCCCACTGAGTGTTTGTTCTTCCAGGGATCTCTTAGACTAGACCTAAGTCAACACTCATGAGGCTTTTCAACGTAGGCCATCTTCTGGACTCCACCATCACAGCAGCCAACCTGTCTCCCTGACTTAGCTGTGAGTCAGAAGCTAGACCATAATGCCCCCCTAAGCAACAGTCTCCACACATTAGACTCTTGAAGTGGTTTGTTGAGGTCCTTTTCCAACTATGCTGGAAGAGCACAGGCTTCTCCTACCCTGCCTCAGCAGTGGTAGGGGTGGATTCATTCATAGCACACCAACATTTATCTTTAAAAATACTCTCCAACTGATTTCCAATATATATAGTCTTGTCAAGGGTGAAATACTTAATAATTGTAAAACTGATTTCCCCCTACCTCCTCCTATCCCACACAGATATATGTTAAATATATATAATACATACACATATATATGTATAGATATTTAAATCCTGTATGGTGTTCTGGCATTCATTTTAGACTATGATATTTTTATTGTCTTCAGTCTTCAGCAAAACTTTCATTTTAATATCTTATACTGACGTTCATAAGAATGTTCTAGTTCTGCCCTAAGACTTCAGAGAATGCACATATATGTCAGGTATTTGATCTGTAAAAGTTATAGGTCCTCGGTATAACCCAAAAGTAATACAAATGTGAGTGCTGGTAAATTCAAAATGTAAAAGAAATTAAAAGAAAAGTAATGCCTACAAGCTACCACGGTTCTGCTGTTGTCATATTAAGCAAGTCAGTATCAAAGAAAATATGCTGAGAACATTTGAACTGCAGAAATTATATACTTTTATCAAATAGCCACGGTTTTCATGCCTGTTCATTTTCTTAACACTATATTTCCTGCTTCTTCAGATCTGCCTAGTCAATTACATGGGCTTCCTTTCACACTTACATCAAGGCCAAGAGTAAACTGTTCTAAGCACAATGCAACAGCCTGTTTCTTTTGAAGCAAATAAAATAGGACCATCGTTTTCCATCTTTTTTTTTTTTTT
The DNA here is from genome assembly GCF_008728515.1 of Papio anubis. NCBI lineage: Eukaryota > Metazoa > Chordata > Mammalia > Primates > Cercopithecidae > Papio > Papio anubis. The sequence goes on from NC_044986.1 coordinate 18,172,367, forward strand.
TTTTTTAATTTTGCCTGAAAAGTGACAGGATAAGAATTAGGCTAAAGAGAGAAGCATGAAGAAACCTTTTCTTCCAGAAGGCTGAACAGTACTGCATTAACAATACACTTCCTGATGGGTAAGTGGTGGGTTCTTTTGTTTACTAAAATACCTCAATCAATTTTTCTTTTAACGACTTTCATCACCACTACCTACATATGCTGAAGGACATTTCAGCCCTGAATCTTATCTTTCCTCATGTACTTTACCGTTCAGAACAAGCACACACCATGGTCATGTGATATTCCTTATTAGCGTAACTGAAGCTTAACGGATATAATTAATGGATTATTCCAACCCTCTCTTTAGTTCCTCAGCTCCTTTTATTCTTAAAGAGATGAATTCTAATAGGGGCTTTATCAGATTCTAAATACAGGAGAGACATATTAGAAGAATGAAATGCTCCTTATGACTCACCGTGTGGCTTATTGTAGTAATAAAATAAATGTCCATCCAGAGGGATATTCTTAGGTTTTAGAACTTCTCCCTTGATTCTTTACTGAAGACTTGAAATTTGGTTCCAATATCCTCCCACGCCCCTACTAGCTGTGTGAGAGTGGCAAGTCACTTCTCTCACTAATGTCATCCGCAAAATTAACCCATCAAGAAAATGTCTAGCTAGATAATTTCTTAAGTCAGCTACCCTTCCCCAAACTTTAACTTTCAATGCTGCACTCTATTTCTGGTACTTATCCAAGGCTAATTTGTTCAGGGTTTAAAAAAATCAGAATGTATGGTACAATTATGGGTCATTTTAAATTTATTCCTTCCCTTGTCAATATTTTCTATGGTTTCTCCATTGAACATGAATTACTCTTATAACAAAAAAAGTTATTTAAAAGAGGACAAACCAGAAAAATAAAAATTAATAAAAATATATTTGGGATCTTACATATCCCCAAGCCTTTGTCAGTTATGTGTTAAAACCCAAAACAATTTGATCACCATGTGATGTAGAGATCACCATGATACACTTAAGAAATCTAATCACAACACTCTAAATGTAGCATTGTATCAAATTTTCTATTTTTAATTTTTTAATTTTAATTTTATATCAGATTTTAAAAACATTCATGTAGCATCTGTAGGTGGAAAAAGCATATGAGAAAAAAAAAATCAAAGACAAATCACATGTTATCCCATTTCCCAGTAAGCCGACAATTTTAAAGTGCTCCAGATTATGACCAGATATTCTGGGTTCATTTACTTCTGTTCAACCAACATTTACTGAGTTCAAGGCATTGGAGATTGAAGATGAATGAAAAGATTATGATACAGTGGAAGGGACAGATATTTAAGCAACTTCAAAATTAGTCAGACTGGCAAACATGCTAAACTGTCAGAAAGGGTGCCCTGGAAAGTTCTAGTTCATTCTGACTGAGGAGATCAAAGGCCTTGTATACTCTGCTAAGAGGTTTGCGTTCCAGTACAGTCTGCACTCAGTGGTCCTTAACAAATTGTTTGACCTCTCTGGCCATCTGTTTTCCCAGATGAAAATTAATGAAATTGAGTTTTGAAATTTCTAATCCTATCAGCTATAAAATTCTAGGAGTCCATAATTTTAGGTTATGACAATGATGAGGACTCTTTATCTAAGGCTTTTAAACTTCTTTGTCCAGTCTCCCTGACCCCTTACTACTATTGTTACCGGAAAGGGGTCCTGATCCAGACCCCAAGAGAGAGCTCTTGGATCTCTTGCAAGAAAGAATTCAGGGGGAATCCATACAGTAAAGTGAAAGCAAGTTTGTTAAGAAAGTAAAGGATAAAAGAATGCCTATTCCACAGGCAGAGCAGCTGAGCTTCTGGCCTAAGGATACTTAGAGTTATTTCTTGATTATATGCTGAACGAGGGTGAATTATTCACAAGTTTTCCAGGAAAGGGGTGGGCAATTCCCGGAACTGAGGGTTCCTCCCCTTTTTACACCATAGCGGGTAACTTCCGGAAGTTGACAATGCACCTGTAAACTGTCATGGTGCTGGTGGGAGTGTCTTTTAACAGGCCAGAGGTCACCCTCATGGCCATCTTGGTTTTGGTCGGTTTTGGCTGGCTTCTTTATTATAGACTGTTTTATCAGCAAGGTCTTGTGCTGACCTCCTTAGAATGCTTAGCCTCCTGGGAATGCAGCCCAGCAGGTCTCAGCCCTGTTTTACCCAGCCGGTGTTCAAGATGGAGTCGCTCTGGTTGGAAGGCCTCTGACACTATTGCCATTCTCTATAGCTGAATCAAGTCTGGGATTATACCTCTCCTTCCGTTCCCATCTCTCTGTGGCTATCAAACTATGGAAGCACTCAATTTACAGGTAGAGAACTCTGCATTCGAGCTGAGCAGGTACAAAAAAGCAAATTTGGTTCAGTGCTTCCCCTTCTTCACTTTCTCTTTAAAGATTATTGACTATATGCTACTTGGAGAAAGAAGCAAGTTTGAAAACCTCTTAAATTAGCTGTTTTTATAATTAACTGGTTTTGGCTGTCATTCCAATTTAAAGGCATGCAGGGAGTTCATACTTTCTTTTTAGTCATAGTGATTTTTCAAGTTTCTGTAAGTCTTACACATTAACCTTGAAGCCACATGCCTTTCTGACATTCTTCAAATTCTTTAAATCGATCTGGTGGCTTGGATTCAGGGCTGGCTTCTACTCACACAAGCATTACATTCTCAGCAAATAATATCCATTTAATTTGTTTTCAGAAGAGCGTTATTATTAGATCTATTCACAGGAAAAAACATGTAGATTGCGTTTGTGTTTGATGATCCACTCAAGACATATACAAGAACAATTTATATAATATAGCCATCTTCCCATTATTTACTAAAACACATGTGAAATTAATGTTTTGATCTATTCACCATTTAATTTAAAAATATTTTATTAAGCTCTTGCTATATGAAAGGCAAAACATCATTAAACAAAATGACCCATCCTTTCATGTGAATGTATTTTTTTTCTTGTGACATTAAAATGATTCTATTTTTTAAAAAATTTCAACAAATTGCTGGGGAAAGAGGCTGCTGGATGAATCCTAATGCTGAAGGGACAACAGTTGACTAGAGTGGAGAAGGGAAAAGGAAGCTAGAATGAGGTTTCTCAACTTTGGCACTATTGATATTTGGGGCCAGATAATTCTTTGTTGTGGGGGACTGTCCTGTGTTTTGCAGGATGTTTAACAGCATCTCTGGTCTCCACCCACTAGATGCCAGTAGCAACCCACCCACTCATTCCCCAGTTGTAACAAATAAAAATGTCTCCAGACATTGCCAGCTGTTCCCTGGAGTCAAATTCACTCCTGGTTAAGACCCACCGAGCTAGAAAGATTCTTTCTCTGATAATGTGCCAGTCCCTACTCACTTTTGCTTCTTAGAGATGAAAACAAACCCTTCCTCTTCAATCTGTATGCATTGAGATTTCACAGAAAAGCAAATTCCATTCTCGTGCCTCTATTTTTGCCCCCATGAGTGATCCCTTCATGAAAGAGATTGAAAAGGTGGCTACTGGCCTGAAGTCAGGGTTAGAACATAGTTTTCCTAAACAGGGATACATTTGTACTTACGTAGCTACATTGTCTCATGTAGTCTCCCTTGCCTTAGTTCGGGCGCTATAACGATGTATTAGGTTGGCACAAAAGTAATTGCAGTTTTTGTCATTAAAAGTAAAGACAAAAATCACAAATACTTTGCAGCAACCTAATATTGTAGCCTGGGTGGTGTATGAACAACGGAAATTTATCATCTCACAGTTCTGGAGGCTGAAAGTCTGAGACCAGGTGTCAGCATGGTCAGGTTGTGTGAGGGCCCTCTTCCAGATACGAGACTATCAACTTCTCACTGCATCCTCACGTGATGGAAAGAGAGTGACAGAGCTGTCCTTCTAAAGGCACTAATCCCATTCATGAGAGCTTGATTTTAGCTGCAGAAGGCACCATCTCCTAATACCATCACATTGGAAGTTAAGACTTCAACGTATGAGTTTTGGAGGGACACAAACATTCAGTCCCTAATATCCCTCCTGACTAGAGTGTGAGTGGTATAGGGGTACCACAATACAATGCCCCCAGAACTTAAGACTTCCAATGTTTGGAGGGACACAAACATTCAGTCCATAATCTACTTCCTAACTAGAGTGTGAGTGGTATAGGGGTACCACAATATAATGCCCCCAGAAACTTAAAAATGCAAGTGCTTTGGGAGTTAAATCTAGAAGTCAATATTTTTTGTACTTATTGGAGATATTAAAAGAAACCTTCAAGCAGTGGTCCTTACACTATGGTATATACAGAAACTACCTAGTGATTTGTTGAAAATACAGATTTCTGGGCCCCACCAACAGAGATTCTGATCTAGTAGAACTGGGGAAGACCTAAGCATTTTAATATACATCTAAATGATACAGATGCATATGGTCCATGAACTTCCCTTTGAAAAATACTGCCCTGAAGACAAAAAATAGCTACCAGCCTCTGATTGGAGGCACTGTCATGTGTCAAGAAAGGATAATTCCATCAGTAGGGTAGAAGGACAGAGTCAGCCACAGTCATGCCTGGAAAGGAGAGTCCTAGAGCAAGATGGACCGTGACAATCTAAGGTCCTCCCCAAGGACTTGCCTGTCCCTTCCTTAAGGCAGCAGGTGTCTCAGTTGTGGAAATGGATATTCTGTGTCACCTTACCCTAACGTCATTAAACATTCAAAATGTGCAACTAGCTCTTTTTGCCTTCACTTGGGGAATGGCCTGGGGTGGCTTTCTCCATTGTAAATTAATAAATTGATATTCTGAAGGTATATATCAGGCTTTGCACTTGGGTAATGTGAGTCCTTCTTAGAAATAATGGCTCTATTCTCAGCTTGCTGACAAATCCAGGTTTCTAAGTCTAGGTCAGAACCTGGACTTGGTAAATTACAAAGGTAAGACCAGTGGTGTATTGGTAAATTTTTAACAGACAACTCTCCAGGAGGGGGAAAAAAAAGTCTGGATTTGTAGCCTTGACCAAGCCTCATGGTACAAATACTCCCACTCCCACTGTGGCCAATTTCAAGCTACTAGCCTGACATTGGGCTTTATAGAGTTATGAAGAGAAGCGCACCACTTACATATGAATAGTATTATCACCATATGGATAAAATCAGTGTAAATAATCCCAAGGCACAGATAGTAAAATAATTAGGTAGGGAAGAGTTTGGGGATAATTAGTACCTTTGTTTTTATTTTAACTTATTTTATCTAGTATTATTATGTTTGTTTACATAATTTAATTTTAAATAATGACTATTTTTAACCAGCAAACAAAATTCCTAAAAATGTAACAACTGGCCCTCATGAGCTGGTACAGCTAGCTCCAGCACACCACTGGAGACTGATGTTCATGAACTGGTTTGGGTGAGCAGATCACCTTCCCCAGATGATACCTGTGTTTCAAATGTGCATATTCTTTAGAGTTTCCATGTGGTCATAGAATAGAGTCAGTCTTACTATTTACTCCATGCTTAAAATCATCAACCTGGTCTCATTAATCCCTTAGATGTACGGTCCTTGTATAGTATACAAAGAGCTTCAATGCCCATAATTTCAACTGATTTTTATAGCCACCTTGTAAATAGAGTGTAACAGTTATTTTTCCTTCTTTACAGATGAAGAAACTAAACTGAGAAGAGGTAAATTACTTGCTCATGGTTAACCAGCTATTATGTGGCAGAGCACAGAATCAAGGCAACTACCATTTATGGAAGGTCAACTGTAGACCAGAGACACTGTTCTACAGCGTCTGTTACAGACTTCTTGCCTAATCCTCAAAGCAGTCCATGTGAAATAGATATTATTGAGCCTATTTTAAACATGAGAAAACTGAACTCAGTAAGATTATGTGACTTGTTCAAGATCACATGCCTGATAAGTCTAAGTCAGGGTCAGCTACCCAGTGGTTGTCAAACTCTAAGGCACATCACAATCCCAGAGAGCCTGCTAAAATGCAAATTTCAGGGCCCCACACCTAGGGATTCTGATTCGATGAGTTTAAGGATCTGCAGTTCTAACAGGCTCTCTGAGGATACTCATGATGTTGGTCTGGGCACCACACTTTGACTAACCTTGAGCTGCACCGTGCAACCTATTCATTGCTTCCTAGGAATCCAGACATCCTGACTCCTAGTTCTATGTTCTGTCCACTACAACACACCACAGTTTGTTCTAACCTCTAAACTAACCAGACAAAAGACAGCATTGTGTATATGTTTGTAAATATACATATTTTCTTTTAAGCAGTCTATATAACACGTGGTATTCTGAGTTTTTGTATGAATTGACATATAGAAAATTTCATTGTCAAGAAAACCATTAGATGAAAACATTTTAGAAACCTTTCATCAAGGTTTATTAAGATTATTTTATTTCATTTTTTATTTTTTTGAGACAGAGTCTTGCTCTGTCACCCAGGCTGGGGTGCAGTGGTGCAATCTCAGCTCACTGCAACCTCTGCCTCCCAGGTTCCAGTGATTCTTATAACTCAGCCTCCCTAGTAGCTGGGATTACTGGCATGGGCCACCACACCTGGCTAATTTTTGTATTTTTAGTAGAGACAGGTTTTCACCATGTTAAACAGGCTGGTCTCAAACGCCTGGCCTCAAGTAATCCACCAGCCTCAGCCTCCCAAAGTGCTGTGATTATAGGCATGAGCCACTATGTCTGGCCCAAGGTTTGTTATTAAGGTTCTAGTCATCCCTGGAAATAAACATTGTAAGTCCAATTTTGTTGTAAACAGCCCATGTAGGGGAAAAAAGACATTGTGTGTGTTATGGACTCTCCGGAATCATGTATTACAATATAAGCTCCCAGAAATTGCATTTACAAATTTCAATTTTGCTTCAGGGAAAATTGACTTCTTACTCAGCTGATATTTTTAGTTGGAAGATCTGCACTGAAACAATACTTAATGATAACATTAATTATAATATTTATAAGACATCTTTCCATGAGGCATTCACAGTCATGTAATCTTTTTCTCAGTGTGGGCTCAAGATAGAGATGGAATTATCAACTCTTGTCTTAGAGACGACAAGCCTGTGGTTCCACGCAGACCTCAGGTGTCTTGGTGAAGGACATTCACAGAAAGATCCAGAACCTAAGCCTTGGGAATCCCAGCTCAGGATAGTCATGGTTACATAACTGCTCTTTAACAGATGCAGTCTCTCCACTGCCAGGTCAGGGAAACAGTGGTAAGCCTCAAGCCAACCAGTGTGGTTATTTGGTAACAGCTTAGCTAAAAGGCTAGAAGAGAGAGGAGAATCAAGCTATTGGATAAAATTAAATGATTGCTTTGAATTACACATTTCTCTCTTATTTCCCAGCACCATAGAAAAATAGGAGTTGGCATTCGTTCTTCATGGCTTATCAAATCTGACCTGGGAGAATCTACTACAGCTTCTGAAAATTGATGTTTTATTAAAACAGCTTAAGTTTAACGTATTATATTTGCACACTAACAATTAGGAGGCAATTCACTTTCAAATAATGAGGGCTCCATGAGTATTTACTCAATTAAAATGATAATTTAATTATCTTCAATTGCCATATATGATTGGGGAATCTATTTAAAGTTTTTGCCCCACCACCACTATTCTTCCCTTTGCCTTCTTTTTAAAATACCACGTATTCCTGGTGAGTATTCATTTTGCCCTGTTCAAGGGTGATACATCAACTTACTGTATCTCCCCGGAATGTTCATTTCATGGATGAATAAAAATAGTGATGCTCATTGTATTTCAGGAGCTCTACCCCATCTAAATGATGAGCAGCTTTATGAGTAGGGGAACTTAGAATTGTGTTATTGTTCAGATCTCCACAGTTACTAGAAAGCCTGTGTGACATTCAGGAAGTTCCAAAATCCAGGCTTTACGGTGTTGGGAGTCCCTATTTATTAGGAACCCGGGCCAGTCCCTGGAGGCCCAGGAACAGTCTGGAGGCAAATGCATAGGTACAGCATTGTGTCTGAATTTGGGAGGAGGAGGTTCAGTCCTCAGGCTTTGGTGAAAACCCCCCTTAATTCTGGTCACTCTTAAAAATACCCCATTAATACTGACTGGTACAGGCTTCCATCATATTGAATGTGTGCTATGTGCCTAGCACAGCCCCTGGCCCATCACAAGCACTCAAATATTAGCCGTCATTTTGCAGGCTTTTAAGGCCATGCATCCTCTCCCACTTCTAATCAAGTTTCCACTCGATTAGAACATAGATGTCCTCAGGTTTCTCCACTGCTCAATAATGTTCAGTGACTATTAGTTCCACCAGTGCTTCTCAGAGTGTATCAGAATCACCTGGGTTGCTTTTTGTACAATTGCAGATTTTTAGGCTTTACTCCAAACCTACGGTATTAGACCCTTGAGGTGTTGGGTCTGGGAATTTGAATTTATTAACAAGCTCCACAAGTGTTTCTTACATACTCTACCAATAATTTGGGATTCCCCTACATGTCGCATAGTATGCATATACCTTTACATGGCATTTATTACCCCTTAAAACCTGGCCCCAACCATCCTTCCAGTCTTATTGCCTGCCATACAGTATGATCGACATTCCCTTATCAGGAAAACTTGTGAAAGACTTTGAAACAAGAAAAAAACATTCTGGATGTTGTACCTATCATACCATTCTGGGTTATCTATGCCTTTCATTGTATTTGAGTTATTTTATAATTCTGTGAATTGTAGAAAATTGATAATGATGCAAACAATTCCTTCTGTAGAAAAGCAACTGAATTTTGTCATGTGAAATGCAACTGATTATTTCTCTGTGGATAAATCAGTTTGCATCTATTTTTAAATTCATTTCAGCATTCCTTATTGCCTATATATGTGCATGAATCTCTTTGAACTATCCTTTGAACCAGCTGTAACATCTTACAGGTTCCCTCATTAATTAATAAATTAAATAAGATCTTTGACATGTGATCATTTTATATTTTCATGAGGTTATAAGTTTACCTTAAAATAATTATCCTTTACACCCTGAACACACTGTAGTAGCTACAGACTCTCTGCTGTGGTACAGTTTCCTTTCCCTCCTTGCCGTGACCCTCCCCTGTTTCCCTGACCACTAGTTTCTCTGGTGAAGTCCCTCTAACAAGGTCCCACAGGGTTGCCAAGCACCAGCTTTTCTGTCAAACTGTTCTTCATGCTCAACTCATTCATCCTTCCAACCCCAACTGCCCAACTCAGACTCAGTACCTCCCAACCCCTGACTCACACCTTGTTAGAGCATTTCTCATACCAGATTCCTGTAGCAGTTGCTTCAAAAACTGAGAATGCAGTTATGGCCATTTCTCTACTTGACCTCTCTGTACTTCAGTTTCCTGATCTATAAAATGGAGGTAATAGCAGCACTGACTTCATAGGGCTATTGTTAAGATTAAATGAGTTAATCCATGTAAAATAGTGTATTGCCTGGTGTATAGTTAAGTGTTGAATGAATGTTAGCTGTCAATATTCTTGATTATATTTTTCTTTCCTTTCTTTTTTTTTTTTTGAGACGGAGTCTCACTCTGTCACCCAGGCTGGAGATGCTGTGGCGTGATCTTGGCTCACTGCAACCTCCGCCTCCCAAGTCCAAGAGATTCTCCTGCCTCAGCCTGCCGAGTACTGGGATTACAGGAGTGCACCACCACACCAGGCTAATTTTTGTATTTTTAGCAGAGATGGGATTTCACGATGTTGGTCAAGCTGGTCTCGAATGCCTGACTTTGTGATCCACACCCCTTGGCCTCCCAAAGTGCTGGGATTACAGGCGTGAGCCACCGTGCCCGGCTATATTTTTTCTAATTAATTGCTTGATAATCCACATGTCTCAGGTGCAAAGACTACTGTCTACAAAAACTGTCTCCCTTAGATTACATTTCCTGGCCCTGCTTCCAGCTAGGTTTGATCAGAAATGCCCTATGTGCATCTCAAGCCTGGTCCATAACAATTCCCACATGTGCTCTTCCAAACCATCCTCTGTTTCCTTAAGGCTGCAATGGAGACCTCAGTGACTGGAGTAACTCTGGAAGCCACAGATCAAAAATACAGATTTCCTATTGTGTCCAGAATTGGTTTCTTCCGGTGAGTTCTTGGTCTTGCTGACTTCAAGAATGAAGTCAGCGGACTCTTGTGGTGAGTGTTACAGCTCTTAAAGATGGTGTGTCCAGAGTTTATTCCTTCAGATGTTCAGATGTATCTGGAGTTTCTTCCTTCTGGTGGGTTCGTGGTCTTGCTGACTTCAGGAGCGAAGCCGCAGACCTTTGCAGTGATTGTTACAGCTCTTAAAGGTGGCGCATCCGGAGTTGTTTGTTCCTCCTAGGGGGTTTTTTGTGGTCTCACTGACTTCAGGAATGAAGCTGCAGACCCTCACAGTGAGTGTTACAGCTCATAAAGGTAGTGCGGACCCAAAGAGAGAGTAGTAGCAAGATTTATTGTGAAGAGCGAAAGAACAAAGCTTCCACAGCATGGAAGAGGACCCCAGTGGGTTGCCGCTGCTGGCTCCAGTGGCCAGCTTTTATTCCCTTATTTGACCCCACCCACATCCTGCTGATTGGTCCATTGTACAGAGAGCTGATTGGTCCATTTTACAGAGTGCTGATTGGTGTGTTTACAATCCTTTAGCTAGACACAGAGCGCTGATTGGTACATTTACAATGCTTTAGGTAGACACAAAAGTTCTCCAAGTCCCCACCCAACCCAGAAGCCCAGCTGGCTTCACCTCTCACTATCAGCCTGCATTCCTGAATGACCATCTAAAGCAGGCACTCCTCCATGCCCCTCTTCCCCAACCAACATCCCAGAGAGGGCCACCACTTCCCTCAGATGTCACAGGCCCTTTCCTGATGTTTTTTTGTAGTCTGATCATGCCTTTTCTAGTCTACGATGAAGACGCAAATGTAATGGTTCTCTATAAGAGGAGAGCCCTCTCTGTTGCGGTTAACCTTAGTCAAGGATGTACTACAGGTGTTTCTAAGATTCCAGTTGTTAGTCATTAGATCTTGCAGGTCATGTACAGAGTTAGGGGCACATAAACTCCAAATGTGGCTCTCATTTTCGTGTCTACCATCTGGCAGAACCAGGTGTACCAGGTCCTCTTTACCTGGGCCACTTTTACCTGGCTACCCTTCCCCCGGCTTTTTGAGTCCCAGAGAGCACAAAGATCTCTTTATACTTTTCTTGGGGCCTGATCATCTAACATATATACAACAAACAGCAGCCACTTACTGGCCTTTCCTTGAACCAGAAGCTTTGCTTCAGGGACAGGCAGTCATCACTCTGTGAGGGCGGAGAGACTGGAGTTGTCAGTCCAGCCTTCAAGGAATACCACATGTGGTCACTGTCTGGACTAGCACCCTGTTACATTAGTAGTACTTTATATGGGCCAGGTGCAGTGGCTCACACCTGTAATGCCAGCACTTTGGAAGGCCGAGGCAGGTGGATCACTTGAGGTCAGGAGTTTGAGACCAGCCTGGCCAACATGGTGAAACCTGGTCTCTATTAAAAGTACAAAATTTAGCTGGGCATGGTGGCGTGCACCTGTAATCCCAGCTACTTGAGAGGCTGAGTCAGGAGAATTGCTTGAGCCCAGGAGGAGGGAGTTGCAGTGAGCCATGATCATTCCATTGCACTCCAGCCTAGGTGACAGAGAGAGACTCCATCTCAAAAAAAAAGTAGTACTTTATATGTTTTTATTTTACAATGAATATGCCTCAGGGATAGGGTTTGTAGCAATATGTATTTGAAGAAAAGAATACACATTACTGTGTTTGCAGGGGCCCAAAGATTGTAGCTATCCAGTATGTCCTATTGTTTTTTGCTTCATGCCCACTCCCTTCTGATACCTGTAAGAAAAGATGTCATCATACGGTAAAGCGTTTAGCACAACCTTTGGCTCATAGTAAACACTCAGGAGCTGTTACTTTCCATTATAATTCTGGGAGCGTAGCCATGACCTACAACCCTTCCCTTCACCATTGTCAAGAGCAAAAATGCTGGCCACCATGGCCCGTGTCCATTCTCATGTATCTGTGCAGGAATAAATGGCTCAATCTTATGAATTTCCTCTAATACCTGCACTAGGTCCTTCCGAACTTCTGGCAAGTTATAATTTCAGAACAGTTACCAAAGGAGTAGGGCAGTTACTAAAGGGGTAGATAGATCCTTTATTTCATGGTCAGTGCAGCCAACATGACCTCCACATACATTTCTTCACCCATCTGTCCTTCACATGGCTCTGCTCACTACTGCCCATCACCCAGCCTCCTGAAAGGCAGCTATGTCTTGCTCAGAAGCTGTAAGTGTTGGGGGAGGGATAGAAGGCCGCATTTGACAGGAAACTTTCTATTTTATTTCGTGTAAAGGACTGCTTCTGCCATGCCTTTCAGCTGTGCAAAGATAAAGGCATAAAGCATTGTCTCCGTGATTAAGAGCAAGGCTAGTCAGCACAGCTTCCTCAGATTGAGGCTTTTCTTTCCAAGAAGTAAAGAAGCAACTCTATTACTGTTGGCAATGAATAGGATGTGTGTGTGTGTGTCTAGAGAGAGAGAGAGGTGGGGAGACAGAGACAAAGACAACGACAGACAGGTGGGAGTGGAGAGGAATGGAATACATGAATGTTCCCTGCAATGAGTATAAAAAATTTAAAAATCCTTTCACAATCCAGTTCCACACCTAAACACTGAGTTCTCGGAAGTTCTGGGTCTTTTTTCTCTGTGAGCATTTCATTTTCTCAGTCTGCTGGGTAGTTACTTGAAGAGCATTTTCCAAAGAGGATGATGCAGCACAGTAAGTGGCCCAAGAGACTGCCCCGTTCAAACCTAAATCAGCTGTTGTTAACACTGCCTGAGAGCTATTTGGCAGTCTCTGTCCAAACATTTCACAGCAGCGGCTGCCCACCTCCTTGTCTCCTTATAGCTCTGACCAAATGGCCAAGTTGGGATGGACTGGCTACTTGGTGCAACAGACATTCAAGGTGAATGGGTAAGTCCTAAACCAGGTGAATCCTTATCCACATTGCCAACCCTGGAAAGCCATATCTTCAGAGACCACATAATTTGAACAGGCCCTGTGCCTGACACATCCGAGCTCAGAAAGCGGGTCAGAAGAGTTGGATATTTGGGAATATAAAACTGCCTAGTTGCCAGGCACGGTGGCTCACGCCTGTAATCCCAGCACTTCGGGAGGCTGAGGCGGGCAGATCATGAGGCCAAGAGTTCGAGACCAGCCTGGCCAATATGGTGAAACCCCCATCTCTACTAAAAATACAAAAATTAGCTGGGCGTGGTGGTGTGCACCTGTAGTCCCAGCTACTGGGGAGGCTAAGGCAGGAGAATTGCTTGAACCCAGGAGGTGGAGGTTGCAGTGAGCTGAGATCATGCCGCTGCACTCCAGCTGAGGCAGCATAGCGAGACTCCATCTCAAAAAAAAAAAAAAAAACAGAAACTACCTAGTCATGGCACCTGTTAGGCTCCCAAAATATCTACTTTGAATCACTAGGCACATCTATAGGCAACGCTAGGTGACCAAATACTCTTGCTCTTTTCATACCATAATACAATTAAAATACATGTATCAACTCAGGGTGGACCAAAAATTTTATACAATTATCTGGAGGAAATTGTCCAGTAAATATTAACTGCGTTTAAATTATTGGCATGCAATTTCTCCCAGACACACAAAGAGCTGGTACTAATTCTACAGAGAAAAATTCGAGGAGGAGGGACCCTTCCTGAACTCATTCTATGAAGCTAGTATCACCCTGATACAAAAATGTGGTAAAGATGAAATGAAAAAAGAAAATTACAGGCCAATATCCCTGATGAACATAGATGCAAAAATCTTCAACAAAAGACTAGCAAACCATAAGATGGCAGCAAGGGTGAGAAAAAATAATAATTAAAAAAATACTAGCAAACCAAATTCAGCAGCACAACAAAAAGTTAACACCATGATCAAGTAGGTTTAATCCCTGGGATGCAAGTTTGGCTCAACATGCACAAATCAATAAATGCAATTCACCACATAAGACCCAGAAAAAGCTTTCAATAAAATCCAACATCCCTTCATGATAAAAGCCCTTGACAAACTAGGCATCAAAGGAACATACCTCAAAATAATAAGAACCAGCTATGACAAACCCATGGCCAACATCATATTGAATGGGCAAAAGCTAGAACCATTCGCCTTGAGAGTTGGAACAAGAAAAGGATGCTCACTCTCAGCACTCCTATTCAACATAGTGCTGGAAGTCCTAGCCGGAACAACCAGACAAGGGAAAGAAATAAAAAGCATTCAAATAGGAAAAGAAGAAGTCAAACTATCTTTCCTTGCTAATGATAAGATTCTATACCTAGAAAACACTACGGATTTTGCAAAAGTCTCCTAGAACTGATAAATGACTTCAGTAAGGTTTCAGGATACAAAATCAGTGTACAAAACTCCATAGCATTTCTGTACACCAATAACATTCAAGCTGAGAGCCAAATGAAGAATGCAATCCCATTTACAATAGCCACATAAAAAATGAAATACCTAGGAGGATCTCTACAAGAAAAACTAAAAAACACTGCTGAAGGAAATAACAGATGACACAAACAAATGGAAAAATATTCCATGCTCATGGATAGGAAGAATCAATATCATTAAAATAGCATACTGCCCAAAGCAATCTATAGATTCAATGCTATTCCTATTGAACTGCCAAGGTCATTTTTCAAAGAATTAGAAAAAACTATTCTAAAATTCATATGGAACCAAAAAAGAGCCTCAATAGCCAAAGCAATCTTAAGCAAAAACAGCAAAGCAGAGGTATAACATTATCCAACTTTAAACTATGTTATAAGACCATAGTAACCAAAACAGCATGATACCGATACAAAAACAGACACATAGACCAATGTAACAGAGTAGATAACCCAGAAATAAAGCCACACTCCTACAGTCATCTGATCTTTGACAAAGTTGGCAAAATAAGAAATGAGGAAAAGATTCCTTATTCAATAAATGGTGCTGGGATTGCTGGCTGGCCACATGCAAAAGAATGAAACAGGACCCCTACCTTTCATCATATATAAAAATTAACTCAAGATGGATTAAAAGCTTAAATACAAGACTTTGAACTATAAGAATCCTAGAAGAAAACCTAGAAAACGCTGTTCTGGGCATCAGCCTTAGGAAAGAATTTATGATTAAAATTCAAGAGCAATTGCAACAAAAACAAAAATTGACAAGTGGGATCTAATTAAATTAAAGAGTTTCTGTACAGCAAAAACAAAACAAAATAAGAACTGTCAACAGAGTAAACAGAACTATAGGATGGGAGAAAATATTCACAAACTATGCCTCCAACAAAGGTCTAATATCTAGAATCTATAAGGAACTTAACAAGCACAAAACAACCCCATTTAAAAAATGGGCAGAAGATATGAACAGACACTTCTCAAAAGACATACGAACAGCCAACAAACATGAAAACACGCTCAATATCACTAATCATCAGAGAATTGCAAGTGAAAACCACAAGGAGATACCATCCCATACCAGTCAGAATGGCTATTATTAAAAAGTTTTTGAAAAAAACAAATGCTAGTGAGGCTGCAGAGAAAGGGGAATGCTTATACACTATTGGTGGGAATGGAATTCAGTTCAGCCCCTCTGAAAAGCAGGGGGTTTTTGTCTTTTTGGTTTTCTTTTTTTGAGATGAAGTATCACTCTTGTGCCCCAGGTTGGAGTGCAATGGCGTGATCTCAGCTCACCGCAACCTCCACCTCCCCAGTTCAAGTGATTCTCCTGCCTCAGCTTCCCGAGTAGCTGGGATTACAGATGCGTACCACCATGCCCGGCTAATTTTTGTATTTTAAGTAGAGACGGGATTTCACCATGTTGGCCAGGCTGGTCTCGAACTCCTGACCTCAGGGGATCCGACTGCCTCGGCCTCCCAAAGTGCTGGGATTACAGGCGTGAGCCACTGTGCCCGGCCAAAAGTTGAAATTATTTTTAAAAACTTAAATAAATAAATTACTGAATTACTGACATAAGAAGGCCTGCAGTGAATAAGAAAGGCATAGAGAGATAGTGTGCAAATAACTAAATAATACAACTACGAAGTTGATTAAAATAAAGATAAATTATAGTGACTGCCAGGAAGGAAATGAACAGAGTACAAAGAGTGAGAATAGCTGAAAGAGGTCAGTTGAGGCAAGCTGAGAAGATATCTGAACTTGGAAGGATGAGAAGCAGGTTTTGTGAAGGGATAGGGGTGTCTCTCAGACAAAGGGATGGATAGCAGGTGTAGGGCCTGGAGGCAGGAGAGGCATGGTTTGTTAGGACCAGAGAAAAGGCCAGTGTGACTGGAATGAGAAGGTCAGAAGGAGGGAGGGAAGACTTAAAGTGGGGAAGGTAGGAGGAGCCAGGGCACGCCAGCCCATGGCAGGAAGGAAGTGGAGTACATTAACACAATGTGGAGAAGAACGTGCCAGCCTCTGGAGCTGTCCAAATGGAATGGGCTACTTTAGCAGGCAGAGAAGCTCGCATCAGCCAAAACTCGTCTCCAAGGTTCTCAAAAGTGTGTTGCTGGAGTCTTTGGGCCTCGAGTTTGGCTTCGCTTTTATTCTTATCACATTGCATCTTGTTAGAGCCAATCCCTCCCTCCAGCCTGAGGAGCTTTTTTCAGACAAGTACCCAGTGTTCTCATCTGAAAGCCACAGATAAAAATGTTGACTAGGGCAGAGCTCTTCCCAGCTGGCAGCTAAATCTGCCCTCCAGCAGAGGTTAGAGGACATTATGAGGGATGTAAGTGAGGGATGCAGGCCTTACAGGGGAAGTGGATGACCTTACAATCTCTGCTATTTCTGACAGTTCATGAGATCTGTGGACTACATTACAAAGGACAACACACACTATGGTGTTAGTGGAAGTTTAGGGGATCTTGTCTTCATGAAGATTCAGGATGCAGATCTGGCAAAAGAAAATTTCTTTTCTCAGTAGTATTAAAGTAGAACCATTTTTACTATAGATGATCAATATTTCTTTTTATGCCAACAAAATACTTCTGCAAGGTTCTGGTATACATGGTGTCTTTTCAGCAATTGCTTTAGCATTTGGACCCTGGGAGATATACAAGGCCGCTCATCCACTCATCACTTGAGGAGAAAGGTGTGTGATAACCATTGTGTGCTGGGTCCTTTTTAAACCTAGAAGCAGTTTATATTTTTGCTACTATTAGAATCTTCCTATTTAAGAAAGCTGGGCTTAAAAGCTAACATTTTGAGGAGCTACTTCCCTTTAGCACTGAAGCACAGCAGGCAGAACAAATTCTTTCTGAAAACTTCAGAGCATCTAACAACAGATCAATATTTTTGCACTGTGGCCAAAGTCCAGCTCCATTTGTATTGGCACAAATCACCTAGAGCTGGAAATGTTGAGCTTTGCCACCTTGATTCCCTAAGTGCAGACATTTATAGGCTTATGATTGTTTTTAATTTACAAGATTAGGAAAATGGGATTCATCTTATAATAATGTTAATTTTTAAAGCATTTTTATTAAATTTTTAAAAATTGTTCTCCTGAAAATACAGAAAAATTCAAGAAGGAAGCTGCTAAGTGTGCCCAACAGTTCCACATCTGACCAGGACAGTGTTAACACAGCCCTGCTTCAAAGCAGACTGTCGCAGCAAGTCAGAATTCTCACTCTCTATTACAGAAGAGGCCCAACTGAAAGAAACAGCAGCCCAGGCACGGTGGCTCAAATGTGTAATTGCACCTACTAATTTTGAAAGGCCGAGGCAGGCAGATTACCTGATGTCAGGAGTTTGAGACCAGCCTAGCTAACACGGTGAAACCCCGCTACTGAAAACACAAGAATTAGCCAGGAGTGGTGGTACATGCCTGTCATCCCAGCTACTCGGGAGGCTGAGGCAAGAGAATCGATTGAACCCAGGAGCCTGAGGCTGCAGTGAGCTCAGATGGTGCCACTGCCCTCCAGCCTGGGTGACAAAGCGAGACTCTGTTTCTAAATAAATAAATAAATGGGTGAATGAATGAAGCAGCAATCCTAGCAAAAGATCTTCGACAAAAGACCTTAGCATTGCCTTCTTCTCTAGTATTAGATATGCCAGGTAAGAAACGAGATGCAGTTAGACCCAATTCTACCTGAGTCTATTTCTCAAAGTGTGGGCCCCAGATCACCTGCATAAGGATCATATGAGGTGGGAGGTGAGATAGTTCTTTAAGGTAAAGATTCCTGGGCTCTATCCTGACCCAGTGAATGAGAATCTCTGAGGATCGAGCCCAGGCATTTGCTTTCCTTAATAAGTTGTCCATGTGATGATTTTAGACATGCTAAAGTTTGAGAATCACTCCAGCCATAGCTGTCTCCTCTCCAGTGGGCCACAGGCACCGCCGACACCCCAGCACACACACAAGGGGAATCTTTCTGCACTAGCAGCTTAAAGGCTTTTCTGGGATGGTCTTTTTGGTATATTTTTAGTCAAGTAATAAAAATAATGGCAAACAAGTATTTACTCTGTGCTAGTCATCATTCCAAAAACTTCTATTTTTATATTTACTGACTCTTATAATAACTTTATAAGGCAAGTTTACTATAATCCCCATTTTATAGAAGAGTGAATAAAAGCACAGAGAGGTTAAGTCACTGGCCCAACATCACACAGCCAGGATTCAATTCCAGGCTGAGCCTGGTTTCAGAGTCCACAC
This sequence comes from Papio anubis, assembly GCF_008728515.1. Lineage (NCBI taxonomy): Eukaryota > Metazoa > Chordata > Mammalia > Primates > Cercopithecidae > Papio > Papio anubis. The sequence continues at coordinate 18,191,119 of NC_044986.1, forward strand.
TCTTAAGCTACACCAGGCTATTGCATATCTCAGTTTCCTGTAATGTGGCCCCAATCCCTGCATCTCATTCATCTAGCAAATACCTCATCTTTGAAGACTAACAGCAGTCCTGCCTCTGTGAAGCCTCTCCTTACTCCATGAGGTAGAGAGTCTCTTTCTACTGCATGTGAGAGGGGAGATGGAGACATAGGGAAGTGGTAAAGCTAGAGAGGTAATAAGAGCCAGGCAGGTCACAGAGAATGTCTTTGAGGAAGAAAGTCAAAGCAAGGTGCCTCTTTGGGAGCTGCTGCACTAATCCAGGCAAGAATGGTGGGACCTCAATGATGGATCACTGCAGCAATGTGCCTCTTAGTCCCACCCCTGACACTGTGACATATACCACTTGTTAGCATTGTCATCAAAATCACAGTTCTGGCGGGGCACGGTGGCTCATGCCTGTAATCCCAGCACTTTGGGAGGTTGAGGCAGGCGGATCACCAGAGGTCAGGAGTTCGAGACCAGCCTGGTCAACATGGTGAAACTCTGTCTCCACTAAAAATACAAAAATCAGCGCGGTATGGTGGTGCACACCTGTAATCCAGCTACTCAGGGGGCTAAGGCGTGAGAATCACTTGAACCTGGGAGGTAGAGTTTGCAGTGACCGGAGATCATGCCACTGCACTCCAGCCTGGATGACAGAGCAAGACTCTGTCTCAAAAACAACAACAACAGCAGCAGCAGCAACCACAGCAACCATCACAGCTCTCAGGTAAATGAAGGTAATCAAACATTATAAGACTCATTGCCATTGAATGTACCTGGCAATCAAACCGTGAACATGCATGCCAGATTTCCTAGACTTGACATAAAATTTCCCCCTATTTGCAAATCAGCACAGGTCAAAGTAAAAGGCCCAAAACAGGGGCCCGGGCCAATGTGCCAGTGACCTCCTAAGGCAGGACCGAGTCTTTCATCATTTTTCCAAATTCTCAGGACAGTGTAACAGTTGACAGATGTTTGTTGAATGAATAAATGAATTCTGTATGATCACATGACATTTTCTGGTATCTCAGTAGAAACATCAGTGCTGGCCGGGGGCGGTGGCTCACGCCTGTAATCTCAGCACTTTGGGAGGCCGAGGTGGGCGAATCACAAGGTCAGGAGATCGAGACCATCCTGGCTAACACGGTGAAACCCCGTCTCTACTAAAAATACAAAAAATTAGCCAGGTGTAGTGATGGGCGCCTGTAGTCCCAGCTACTCGGGAGGCTGAGGCAGGAGAATGGCGTGAACCCGGGAGGCGGAGCTTGCAGTGAGCCGAGATTGGGCCACTGCACTCCAGCCTGGGCAAAAGAGCGAAACTCCATCCAAAAAAAAAAGAAACATCAGTGCTGGGGCAACAAGCTTCCTGTCCTTCTCAAACTTTCCCTCCCTCCAAACTAGGAGTCCTGCATTGCTATGGAGGGTCATTACCCTTCCTTCATAATTGGAGATGTACTAAGCGATATTATAATGTCTCATATTTATGTAAAGCTTTTACCCGAGCAGATTGTAAATCCTTTTAAATGGTCTGATCCATCCCACAATAGTGCTGGGAATTGGGCGTTATTACCATCCTCATTGTGTATGGAGAACCAGTTAGACCTGAAGGAAAGTTAATGACTTGCCCAAGGTCACCGCACGTGAGCTGCCCAGGCGACTTCAGAAGCAGGCTTCCTAACTCACAGGCTGGCCCGTTCCATCTTGTGGTCCTTCCCGCTCTCTCTGGCTCCTAAGACCATATGTGGCGGTGAACATCTGCGAGCTCTGGTCACTTATGCGTTTCCTGGTATCTGATACTCTTTCCCTCCCCACCAAGTACATTTCCAGTGTGACAATTACTCCATCAGCCACTCTAAGCAGGAGGATTTGAAAGGAGGGCAGCTATTTTCCATGAGTGCAATTATTCATGTGCACAAATAATTGTGCACATAATTGGCTAATGGAGAGTGCAATCGGCCACATGTGAGCATAATTAGCCACTTGCCCCTCATTTGGAGGGCATAATTATCAAAGCAGGCAATTTTATATCTGAGGATAAATTGTACATGCGGGAGAGAAAGACAGCTAGGAAATCCGGTCCTTAGTTACTTTTCATGTCCTTTTATTTCCAGAAAAGCATTTTAAGCTAAAGGTAACCTTCTGATTTCAATTGCCCATTTGGATCAACCATCAGACCTAGTCATGGAGAGGAGGCGAAAAAACAGAATCTAGGAAAGAATGAGCCAGGATCATGTGGACCAAGCTGAAGCCTGAATCTTCCTCGCCAGAAAAACCCCAGCAACCAATTACCCTGGACGTGACGCCGAGGCCCACCTAGTGGTCAGCCATCTGCCTAGGCAGACAATAAAGCTCAATTTTTCTCCTTCTCCATTATTGTGTATCATTTTTGCTTTAGCGGTTTTAACGTTTTCCTCACTTTGTGGTTTTATCATCTCAGAAATGCCAGTTGGCTTGGCACAGCAAGTGATTTTGTTCGCTGCTGGAAGTGGGTCATTTAAAATGCTTTAACAATACCTTTAACTAGTCATTCATCTGGGATGTACATAGAATAATAAATCGAGAACACATCTCTTTGTGGTTGTTCCAAGACCTGAGATGGCAGAGATTTTACAGTGTCTGCTGTGCACCCCCCTGCATTCTGGCTTCAACAGCTCTGCAAAACTTTTCCCGCTCTCCCACTCAATCACACAAAAATACACTTGCTAACAGCAGATCCTAAAAATACATGTCACATGCAAGCACAAGGGAAATTTTTTTTAAACATGAATTGACTCTTTAGGAATATGCAGGCTGAATTTTTTTTTTTTAAAGGAACACCAAATCTCCTATTACACTATCCTTCATTTCCATCAGAGTATTATCTTCTAGCGGAGGGAAAATAGCACAGTGATTGGGGAGACAAGCTGTTTGGTGTTAGAGGGACCTGAGTTCCTGGCTCAGCTCTGGCAGTTGCCAATTGTGTGACCTTGGATAATTTACTGAAACTTTCTGACCCAATTTCCCTATCTGTAAAATGGGTTGTTCTGAAGGTCAAAGGGAATGCAGGTAAAACTTAATGCTAGGCACATTGTAAGTTAGGCTCAGGTAAGTGGGATCTATCATTAATATTAAGAGCCTCATCTTTTAATCTCTAACACACCTTATCGGTACCAGGCACATGGCACTCTAGAGTACCCGTTTACAGCCCTAATTCTCCTCACCAAGTGGAGAGAAATGTCTTCTTACACGTCTTTATAATGCACATGGCAAGATGCCCATAGGAGGTCTTCCATAATTGGCGATAAATGATGATTCACAACATCACATGACATCCCAGACGGACATGCGCTGACCTTGAGCACAATGTCACACTTGCTTCTATGGCTCCTGGACCTGAACTCCATCTCCACCCTTTCCTCTGTGGTCACCCTCAGAAACTGGTTGCAGGGGTGGGGGTTGGGTGGTGGGGGGTTGCCATTCTAATTTCTGTTTTCACCTCTTCAGCTTCATGACCTCTGCAGTCACCTCTATTTCAGCCACCTCAGCACAGTCATTCCCTAGACTTCATCATCCCTCAGACCTGAGACACCTCAAAATCTTGAGTTTCCTTTGACCTTGTTGATTTCACCTTCCTTACCTTCCACCTTGCCAGCCAACAAATGTGCACATCTCCTGCCAACCCTGCTTTCAGTGCCTTCACATTCATAGCTTGAAACTGGTCATGGTGGGAGTATTTGCACCACAGAAATAAGCAAATATTACAAATCAGGGCTTCCCCTCACCCCTCAGGAGAACCAACTGTTAACCATTTTCCAGGACAATACTGCATTTATTCCCATGTATTTCTATCATAACCCTAATCCCTGCACACCTAACTATTCTCCATCATCCCCTATTGATTTCATTTACCTTCCTAGTTCTCCTTCAATGTCAGCGCTTACTGTATTTAATACATGCCATACTGTTCCTCAGTCCCATGCCCTTTGATGACCCGATGATTCTACTTTTCTACTCTCCACTTATGGGTAACCCCCATGTCCTCTTCCTCTATCTCACTCTTTCCTCCTATTACCCATCTCTCATCAACTTCTAATCAAGTTCCCACTGCTAATATTGTGACCCTTCAGCTCCTGGTGCCTGTACAGTAGGCAATGCTTTAAATAGGATAGACTCCACTCTGTTGGTGTTTATTGTCCAGATACTCACATTATCTCTCAAAAAGAGAGAGAGAGAGAAAGGTTGTATGCAGGTCTTTTAATGGCTTGCCTATGCGGTCCCTTTTTAAACCCAGGTTTAATACTAATGTAAACCTTCAGGCGGTGAGTGACATGCGGCATTTGATGCTTCTTTTTCACTCGCTTCAAAGTGGAATTCTTTACTGTGCAACACCACACGACTCTCCTACCCTATCTCAGCCTTGAAGTGTTTACTAAAATTGATATTGCTCTTCCCTGAAAGAGGCAAGTCGTAAATATTGTCTTGTTTAAAATTAAAAATCTACAGTGAAGTGCTTACCACAAGAGGAATGTGTCTCAAGGTTGTCTCTAGTGCAACTGCAGTTGACATTCCGTGTTCCTTTACTGAATGTTCATTGAGCCCAGGCTTTGGTCGGAGGAGGCTGAGGGAAGAAGAAAGGTTAAAGAGAGACAGGAAGGAGGAAGGCATAAAATAAAATAAAAAAGAATTATTATGTAGGGCACTGCACACTAGCCTCTATGACTGCTCTGCACATGGGCTAAGAGACTGCAAGCTGATCTGAGAACCTTTGCCCCACACAATCCTCTTGGAAATTTGAGAGATTTTACACTAACATTGAGATTTCTAGCCTTTTCTGAGATATCTTCAGTATTGGCTACACTGGGCTGCAGTTCTACACGGGAACACAGTTGGCTGGAAATGAGTAGCAGCTGTCCTTTAACACAGGCGTGCACTCCCCAGCTGGAAACCCACCCACCCGTAATTGTTTTCCACTCAGCCAGAATCATTTACTTATGTTGTCAGCTGGGCCTCTGCAGGCATTTGAGTTTGTGACTTCTACGCTGCAGGAAGCCCTGGAGCTTACCCACATTTCTAAAATTTCCCAAAGTGATGGTTTGTAGGAGACAGTGGGATCGCATGATTTTATTCATCTCTGAACTGCTGTAGTGCCTTGTACAAAGTAGATGCTCAGTTAACTAGAATGAAGTGTTCACTGAATTAGATGGGTTGAACATCTGAGCAGATATAGGTCCTAGATGGCCCTGCAGAAGCTCAAATGCAACACTGCTGCTGAGATGTGAACAGCAGAATGTCATTCACAGCATTTTAGGCTCTGAGCTCTGGGTAATGGTAGTTGAAGAGAAGTCCCATTTAGCTGTGTGTATGGGACACTGGCCTCTTGAAGGGAAAAAGTTAGAATCAGTACATTAGGGTAACTCCTTTTACTGGAAAGATTTATTATTGGATCAAAATTTTAGTGCTTAATAAAAGGACCAGAGCACTAGTCATTTCGTCTTGGTTAAGAGAGTTTGCTACTGTGAGTCTCCGTTTCCTCATTAGAAAACCAAGAGTTTGTTGGAAGAATGAACATTCTTCAGGATTCCATTCTGGCTTCCTCCAGAAGAGGGGGTTGGTAAAATCGAGTTATCTCAGCACCTTCACAGCAACTATCTTTATAATTAGGCTTGTTCATGACTTCAGAATAATTTTAAAAAATTTCTAAATTCCAACTAAAATAATCAGCTTGGCTCTTCTGATGTAGAAAGCAGTGGGAGATTTCAAGAACGTTAGTTTCTCACCCTCTTGACTTGTTCTTTAGAACACCTGGCTTGAGTGAGTTAGGGCTCTGTGAGATTGTTCATCTTCCTGAGCCATTTCCTTCAGCCTAGGCATCGTAGAAGTGCAAGTCCTGTGTGGAGATTAATGAAGACCTGTGTGACCACGCCTTCAAAGCATCTGCCTGCTCTCTAAGTCATGCACTGGCTAATTAGAGTGGAACAAAATGGATGCCTTTCCTTTTTGGTTGAAAATTAAAAACCAAGAAACTGTTTCTCTTTCTTTTGATGTGACCTGACACCACTGTGCATATGAAGCATCTCCTCTATTGAAATGAAGGATAAAGAAAATACCAAGGTGCTAATTGAATTCATGTCTCCTCCTCTCCCAGAAGCCAGAAAAACAGAACTAACAAAGCAGTTTCAGTTCTTAGAATCTAAATAACCCAAATGGGCCCCTTCTCAGATGAAAATCTTTTGAAAACATCTGCAACTGTTGCCAATCAGATCTGATTTTGTGTACAGATTCGGTGTATTGTTCTGTACAAACTGTTTCTAGGGAGACAATTCCTTAAAAAAGAAGCAAGAATATTATTTTAGCAAATAATTTGTTTATCACAAAGCCAGTGACATAAAATCTGTGAGGGCTTAATTAAAAATTGCTGGAAGCTCTCATGTCAAGTAAAAATAAATGAACAAAAATGAATTTCTTAAATGAAGATAGGTACAACTCATTTAGACAATTTCAAAGCTTTTGCTTTTGTTGTTACAGAGTCTTGCTCTGTCGCCAGGCTGGAGTGCAGTGACACCACCTCGGGTCACTGCAACCTCCACCTCCCAGGTTCAAGCAATTCTCCTGCCTCAACCTCCTGAGTAGTTGGGACTACAGGTGCATGCCACCACACCTGGCTAATTTTTGTATTTTTAGTAGAGACAGGGTTTCACAATGTTGGCCAGATTGGTCTTGAACTCCTGACCTCAGGTGATCCGCCCACCTCGGCCTCCCAAAGTGTTGGAATTACAGGTGTGAGCCACTGCGCCCGGCCCATTTCAAAGCTCTTGAATAATTTAAGTGTATTACTTTTTAAAACTTTATTAAATCATTGTAATAAATAACTCTTAAATCTTCAATAGCAGGTACTACTTGTGGAATCCTTATTTCATATCAGACAATATCCTCAACACTTTTCATAGGTTTATTCCTCCTTGAAACCATCATTATTCCATCTTACATATGCAGAAAGAGAGCTGAGAGAGACTAAGTACATTTAAGTCCATTCAGTAAGCGGCAGCATTGGGATTTGACTCCATCAATGTCTGTCAAATATCAGACAGATTTAAGGCCCATGTTGTCTCTTTAAATAATAAAAACATTCAAGATTATGAATTCGACAATAAGTACAGCTTTGACCACATCCCATTCATTAAGAAATTCACTGTTCTTGTTATTTTCCTACTTATTATAGTTTTTATTTCTATCTATTCAGATATATCTCTTGAGATCTTAAATTTTTTAAATGTATGGCTATAAGTTGTTATGTATAAAGTTATTATCATTTTTGTTTATCAATATGTGTCTTGACTATTTCCTTCTACTTCTGAATATTTCCTGTCAAAAATCTGTTCGTCCTTGTTTTACATTCTGCCATTTTTGTTTCATTCAGGACAGGAGAACTAACAGATGGTAGTAAATAATTAAGAGATACTGAAAGAGTGTAAGGTTTAAATAGACTAAGAAATGAAGAAAACAGTGGTGTTTGTGTGGGTAAGGAAATATACAAAATAACATAAAATAAAATATTTTAGAGGAAGTAGTATGGTAAGGTTTTAAGAATTCCCAGGTTTTCTGGTAGCTATTTGTAAATAATACCAATGCATTTTATTTATATATTCATGTGTTTAATTGTGAAAAACAGTATCATGCTTTTCCAATCAAATCCATGTCAAATCCTTGAAAGAACAGCTGTTTAAACAAAGTTAGTGAGCATTCTCTCCATAGCCACTGTGAACACTATTGCTGAATTGTATGTATTTTTGCACTTGCCTGTTTACCTTTCCGTCTATTTACCCAGTGAGCAACTTAAGGAAAGCTACAATGTCTTACTTATCTTTGCGGCCCCTGTGCCTAGCACAATGCCCAACACATAGTTGACACTTGGTAAATTCTCTTTGAATGAATATAGTCATTTCCTGGAAATCCCTATTGAGCACTGTATTAGACTCCATGGGCTGGTGTTGGTCAAGGTCCAGCACAAGTTTCTAGGTCTTTCTAGACTCCATGTGTTAAGCTGTGAGCTCCCCTTGCAGACCTGAGACCTGGAGATGGGCCAATTTCCCTAGCTCTGGCCTGAACTACTTCCAGTTTCCTCCTCCTCTCCATCAATATCCCAGCAAGCCCTGTGTACAAGGATGCATAAATTATAGTACCAACTGTCTAGCTACTCTGAAGACATCCTAAATGAGGGAATCTTGAACACTGAGTAAGGTGCCAAGCGAGAAGCAAGATGTCAAAGGTGGGGAGGTAGGAAGGAGGTGGTCAATTAAAAAGAGAACTTGAAAACTGTCTGTAGATGGGCCAATTATGTTGAAAGGCAGTGGTAATCTTTGCCATATAAGTTAGCAGATGAGAAAATGGAGACAGAGCGTATAAAGATCTGTTTAAAAACCTTTAGTGCAAAGGGAAAGATAAAAATAGGATGATAGCTAGTGGGAAAAACCAGGTCAAGGAAGATTTTTGTTTTTGGCTTTTGTTTTAAGATGCTTGGTAACGACACAGTTGAAAAAATCTGGAGCAAAAGAAAGATAAAGCCCCTCGCCTTCAGAACTCCCATTTAAAGAAGGCCATAATAATTTTAAAAGTGATTTGAAGTCAGCCATGACATAACCTTCAAAGATTATAAGAACTCAGAAGGGGATGCAAAGGCCTTAGAGAATGTGACTCTACAACTAAATGTCACTTTGACAGCTTTTTTCTTGGAGGTACATTTAAGATTATTTGAGTTGTCATTTTCTCTAGGAAGACTTCACTTTAATTATACAAATATTGAATATTTTTCAAGATAAAAATAGTAAAGACTCTGCTTTGAAGTCTTTAGCCTTCAAACACTATTATGTGAAATCCTGGTTGGAGAAACAGTGAGAAATATGAAAATAAGTGCAATCAGGCCTCATAAATAAGGAACTGTGGATGTTAATGGTGTAGTTTTACCACAAACCCTTTAAAGGGCCAACGGAGAGGCTTTATTATTTCAAATAAGGGTTCCCTAAGGGAACTAGTGATAAATATTGGTAAAATGCCTATAAAGACAGCAAGGCAGAAACAAGCCAAAACTTTGAGCTGGCCATTTAAAAGCTACCTAACCTTTCATTTAATTGGGTTTTTGCAGCAAATCAGAAATAAGATCTAAAAGCCAAGTGTGATGGGTTCTCCCGAACATGCTCTGAAATATCTGCTGTAAGGGGATTTAAAGTGCAATTGCTTTGCTCTCAGCTTGAGTGCAACCAACTGGGGAAAAATTGAATTTTGGTCTGCTAGTGGATTGTGGCCGTGTGCGTCTCTGGGTAAGGGTGGAGGTGGAGTGGGGAGGGAAGTCCTCAGAGGTGCAGCTGTGTGACGAGCAGCTTGGAAGAGCAGACAGAGCGAGCACGTGCACTTCAATGCTGTCTCTTCCATTATGTGGCTGACTGATCCCGCATAAGTTACCAAACCTTCTTGAGCCTCATTTCCCTCGTCTGTAAGATGATTATAGTAATATTTAACTTAGAAACCTATAGCTAGGATTAAAAGACAGAACTCATTCATGCAACAAGTATTTATTAGATACCACTACATGCTGGGCTCTGTGCTAGACTCTGGGGATACAGCAGTGAACAAAACAGGCTGACATTTTAGTGTGGAAGACAGGAAATGCAGAAACGACGTAAGTCAATATCACGTGAGAAGGGGATGATGAACGCTGTGGAGAAAGTAAAGCAGATGCAGCAAATCAAATTTTTCATACCTGACCACAATACTTCATATCCCATAGGCCCTGATTACAATGTGACTTTGACCCTTCTCCAATTGAGAAATGTGATCTATGTTCCTCCTCCTTGAAACTGATTGGTTTTTGTGACTTTTCAAACTGTAGAATACATGGAAGTGATGCTGTGTGGATTCCAAGGTTGGGTCATATGAGGCAATACAGCTCCCACTTTGCTTGCTGGAATACTCAGCTGCAAAGCCTTCAGCCACTATGCCGAGTCCACTGCCCTGAGGACACTGAACTTGAGGAAGTTCAGACTAGCCCACATGGACAGACCACCTGGAGGAGATGTGAACTATAACAGAGACCCAGCCAGCCCCCAGCTACTAGAACCCTGCTTTGTTTCAGATTTAGCCAGCATCTGACTCTAACTGCATAAGAGATTATAAAGCCAGAGCCTCCCCGCTGAGCCCTTCCAGAATTCCTGACCCTCAGAAACCATGAGAAATAAGATGATGGCTGATGTTTTAACCCACTACATGTGGGGAGCGATTTGTTACACAGCAATAGTAGCTAGAACAGTAAAGAAGGGGAACAGAGAGTATAATTCTACAGAAGAGAGAGAGAAGACTTCACTGAGACATTTCATCAATGAATTGGGGGAGGCAGGGAGTAAGCTAAGATGTCTGGGGGAAAGTGTTCCAGGCAAAGAGAGTGTGCCTGGTGTATTCAAGGAACAGCGAGGAGACCAGAGTGTGCCTGGAGTCAAGCAAGGGAGGGAGAAAGGAACAACAGATGAGGTCAGACACTGGATAGCACAGGCTCTTGGAGGCCACTGGAAAGATGAGTTTTTAACTTTGAGTTGGGAAGCCATTGAATGGTTTGGGGCAGAGCAATGACAGGATATGATTTAGGTTTTAATAGGAATACTCTGGATGCTCTGCTAAGACTGATACCTTATTCCTTTCATTACAGTATCTCTTTAAAAATCCAAAGTTGGTTCAGTAAGGCTAAGAAATGTATCCAAAGCCAGTAAGCTACTAATGGCAGAGATGGGATACAAACCCAAGTTATCTTTTTCAAGTCCTAAGAAAATGAGCTTTAGAGAAACTTAGCATCCTGCTATAACTTCCGGAATGATGCTGATGGTGGCCATCACCTCAGTTCTTTTTTTTTTTTTTTTGGATGGAGTCTCACTCTGTCACTCAGGCTGGAGTCCAGTGGCATGATCTCAGCTCACTGCAACTTCCACCTTGCAGGTTCAAGTGATTCTCCTGCCTCAGCCTCCCAAAGTAGCTGGGACTACAGGTGCCTACCACTACACCCAGCTAATTTTTGTATTTTTAGTAGAGACAGGGTTTCACCATATTGACCAGGCTGGTCTCGAACCCGAGCTCTGGTGATCTAACTGCCTCAGCCTCCCAAACTGCTGGGATTATAGGCGTGAGCCACCATGCCCGGCCCACCTCAGCTCTTCTTGTGCCAACCCCTTTTTTGGGGAAAGCATAGTAGTTACAAGCTTAGGTTCAGGAGCTAGACTGAGTTCAAAGCCTGCTTTACCATATATGAGCTATGTCACCTTGGGTAAGTTACTTCTCTGTGCCTCAATTTCCTCATCTGTGAAATGAGAATAATAACTGTACCTGCCTCAGAGGGGTTTCGCATGGGATAACAGACAAAGCATCTCAGGTACTTAGCCCATTGCCTGGCACTTAGTAAGTGCTTAACCACATCAGCACAGCCACCCAGCCTAGCTCCCTGCACTCCGCCTCCCTCAACTCTGCATTAGAATAATCACCACTCTCCGCTCAAACCCCTCTTCTCTGCCACCTCCACCCACATTCTCCTTCCTTTTTGGGTCAATAGTGCTTTTCTCCACACTACCCTAGTTGGAAGCTCTTCTAATCTCATCCTCTATGTCCTGAGGAACTCTACCCTGTCCCCTACTGTGATTTCTAACCCAGCTCCAGGATTGCTTTTGTCAAAACCTCCTTAGGAGACCCAGCTTCCCACCATCCCTCCGGACTCTCCTTCTCAGTTTTGCAACAGCGACGGCTCTTGGGTGGTCCCCATCGTTTATATATTTCACCCACTCCCCATTCCCTTCAATGTCGTCTTCTGCCTCTGGAGCCTATCTCATTCCCCTGGAGGGTTCCAGACCCTGGCCGTGGTCTATTTCTCTGTTGTTATTCTCGAGAACGTCCATCATTTCTGCCAACGGTGTTCCCCACAGCCCGGTCTCATAGTTCCTCAAACTTGTCATTTTCCTCACCTTTGTCTTTGCCCCAGTTACATTACTGGTACGCCTCTGCCATTGCTCTCATGGTTTCTCAGAGCTGGCTCACCTGCATGGTCTACGAGGTGGAGGAAAGACTGCTGCCCGAAGAATTCTTTCTTTCTTTCTTTTTTTGAAATGGAGTCTCTGTCACCCAAGTTGGAGTGCAGTGATGCAATCTCAGCTCGCTGCAACCTCCACCTCCCGGGTTCGTGTGATGCTCCTGCCTCAGCCTCCCAAGTAGCTGAGACTATAGGCATGAGCCACCACACCCAGCTATTTTTTTTTTTTTTTATTTCCTGTAGAGATGGGGTTTCACCATGTTGGCCAGGCTGGTATCAAACTCCTGACCTCAAGCGATCCACCCGTCTCAGCCTCCCAAAGTGCTGGGATTACAGGCATGAGCCACCATGCCCAGCCTGCTGCCCTAAGAATTCAATCCCTGACGTTGCTGCTAATGGACTGGGTGTTTGTTTTCTCCAAAGAAAAGTTCTCTGTACTAGCAAAGCAGAAGGGTCTCCTTTTCTAAGGAGGTCCTTTTATTTATTTATTAATTTTTTGCGACAGGGTCTTGCTCTGTCATCCAGATTAGAGTGCAGTGGCATGATATTGGCTCACTGATATCTTGGCATCCCAGGTTCAAGTGATTCTCCTGCCTCAGCCTTTTGAGTAGCTGGGATTACAGGCACATGCCACCATGCCCAACCAATTTTTGTATTTTTAGTAGAGATGGGATTCTGTCATGTTGGTCAGGCTGGTCTTAAACTCTTGACTTCAGGTGATCCATTTGCCTCAATTTCCCAAAGTGCTGGGATTACAGGCATGAACCACTGCACCCGGCCTTTCCTTGTCTTAATAATGAGTTTCCTGGGCGATTCTGTGGCTTATAAAAGTGCCAGGCAAGTAGGGATCTATGATCCTAGGTTAAGGTTACATAATAAGTTATTTTGCCTTTTCGTATGAGTTGTCTCTGCTCTGAAGAACTTTGGGAAGGAGAGGAATACCTATTTATGAAACAGTACAGGGACTCTTATTGGTTGAATTGTTCCTCCAAAATATATGAAGTCCTAACTCCCGGTTCTTCAGAATGTGACCTTATCTGGAATAGAGTCATTGCAGATGTAATCACTTAAGATGAGGTCATACTGGAGTAGGACTGGCCCTTAATCCAATATGACTGGTTTCCTTATAAAAAAGAGAGAGACACAGAGACCTGGAGAGACAAGGGGAGAACACTATGAGACAGATGTTGAAGTAGAGGCAGATGTTGAAGTGCTGCAAGCCAAGCGATGCCAATGATTGCCAGCAAACCACCAGAAACTAGGAAGAGGAAGGAAGGATTCTCCCCTGCACATTTCAAAGGGAGCATGGCCCTAGCAGCACCTTGACTTTGGACTTCCAGCCATCAGAAATGTGAGAGAATTCATGTCTGTTTTTAGCCACCTGGTTTGTGATACTCTGTTATGACAGCTCTGGGATGTGAATTCAGGGCCTTCTAGAAGTGAAGGAACTCCACCCCTACTCCCTAAGACAGGGATCCCCAACTCCCTGGCCACGGACCAGTACCAGTCTGTGACCTATTAGGAACCGGACTACACAGCAGGAGGTGAGTTAGGTGGTAGGTGAACGAGCAAAGCTTCATCTGTATGGACAGCTGCTCCCCATCCCTCACATCACTGCCTGAGCTCCACCTCCTGTCAGATCAGCGGTGGCGTTAGATTCTCATAGGTGTGCAAATCGTATTGTGAACTGCACATGCGGGGCATCTAGGCTGAGCCCTCCTTATGAGAATCTAATGCCTGATGACCTGTCACTGTCTTCCATCACCCCCAGATGGTATTGTCTAGTTGCAGGAAAACAAACTCAGGGCTCCCACTGATTCTACATTATGGTGAGTTGTGTAATTATTTCATTATATATTACAATGTAATAATAATAGAAATAAAGTATACAATAAATGTAATGTGCTTGACTCATCCCAAAACCATGACCCCTACCCCTGCCGCTGGACCATGGAGAAATTGTCTTCCACAAAACCTGTCCCTGGGGCCAAAAAGGCTGGGGACCACTGCCCTAAGATTCTAGATAATCCCTGTAGTTGATAAAAGAAAAAATATCCTTGAAATAAAATTTCTTGAAGAAAGAGGGTATCCAGAATGGCAACCCAGCTCTTGTCCAGCTCTAGAGGAGAACTGTTTCAGTGAGCATGTGGCCCAAGCTGGAAGCTTCCGTCGATTCAGCCACTTCAACATAGTGGGAGAAAGGGGCTGACGGACATAGGAACTAAAAAGGACTGTTACCCAGGACTCAGAATCAGCTAGTACTCTCTGCAGTTCTGCCAGCTGTTTATGGCTTGGTTCATTCTCATTATTCAATGTCCATGCCATACCAACATTGAAATACTTTACTCTTGGGCCTGCTATAACTTGCAAGTTAGACATGGAACACAAATGCACCCCAAGGAGGAAACTGTTCCAGCAAGAATACCACCATGGAGTGGACAAGCGAGATGGACTGCGTGTTTCTGTCCCCACAAACTCATACGTGGAAATCTTGACCCTCAAGGTGATGATATTGGGAGATGGTGCCTTGGGGAGGTGATTAAGTCATGGGGGCAGAGTCCTCAAAAATGAGATTAGTGCCCTTATAAAAGAGACCCAGAGAGCTCTCTTGCCCCTTCTGCCATGTGCCATGACAGAGTGAAAGTCATCATCCATCTATGAGCAAACGGGCCTTCACCAGACACCAAATCCTCCAGTGTCTTAATCTTTGACTTCCCAGCCTTCAGAACTGTCAGAAATAAATCTCTGTTATTTATAAACCATGCTGTCTATGGAATTTTGTTACAGCAGCTGAATGGACTAATGCAAGAATCTGAAGATCTACAGAGGACCAATTTTCAAAAGTGACACCATGAAGATGATAATGGCTCCTGTTATTTCTCTCCTTGATAGTCAGAAACAAGACTGTTACCTTATGGACCAAGTAAGTTCCTAGATTGAGAAAAGGAAGTTCTCAGGAAGATATTGGACTTCTTGCTAATGAGGAAAAGTGGGGATTCAAACAATTAATGAGAAAAATCAGAGAGATTCTGTTCTATTTGTAACCTAAGTTGAAAAAGCAGGTCAAAGTGGCAAACGGAACACAGCGAACAACAAAACTATCTATATGTTCGGCTGCAAAGGATGAAGTGTTCCAGGAATTATAGATGAGAAAATCTATTATTGGAGGATTAAAAAGATATTTTCTGAAACCTGTACTCCAGTTTGTTGAACCAAATCTCTGAGTGGACTCCAAATGAAATCTCCTTTCTACAGAAGTAAAGCTATTACTCAAAATCAACCAAGAGCAAAAGAGCCACCTTACAGCAATGGAAACTGGTCAGCTGTTTCCACGTAGAACTGAATTCAGAAAAATATCCATTTTCTCAGCAACAGCTTGTCATCAGCTATAAGTTCTGCTTGGAAAAAGCCAAGTGATGCTTTGCAGTCCAACATTACATAGATATAACACGGATGCAGTGGCCACTTCTCCATGAGCAAAACAGACAAGCCTACAAAATATGATTAAAGGAATCATTTGCATCGTTTGAGTACTCCAGATTGGCATGGCTGTACTTACCTATTCATTCTACAGGCTTCAGCTGGGTTCTTGGTGAGATCTGTGGGTGCTGCGTGCAAACAATGATATACACTCAGTAAGTGCTCGAAGAACACTTACTGTTGATGTTATTGAGTGCATAGAGGAGAACTTAAAGGGGCTACGATAATCCTAAGAGTGGTGGGAAATCACTATGATTTTCCCATGCACAAGAAAAGATCATAACTTTAGGAAAAGTAACAAAGGGTGACAAGGTACCAACTGGGAATCCAAATTCTACAGTCACGACCTGGCAGTTTATGCTCCATTTCTTTGCTATGTCCTTGTTTGAGTTATTGATGATCCAAGTTTTGCATCTATAAAGAGCATAGCAGCCCTTCTTATCTCCAAAAATACTGGAAGCCTTAATGAGTTAATGTCTTTGATGTGAATTCATCAAATAAAGGTGCAAAAAAAGTGAACTACAGACAAAGTGAAGCAGGATTATTACTTACCATTTCTACCTCCTTGGGTATTACTGAATAAACAAGATACTTTGCTTTTTTCTACATATTATTCTTACATTACCCCTCCTTTTCATGATTTCTCTTGTTCTTTTCTCTTGATGTCTTTTACGTGAACACACACACATACACACACACACACACACACAAACTGACTATACATTTATTTTTTCTCATTTTGACAGAAACTCATACTGACCCCCTCCAGAGCGAGATCATAGGAAAGCAGATTTGGTTAGCCATTCAACAGTTGTCTAGCCATTGCTTTCTATAGATAAGGTACTATATTCATTACTATGTGATATAGTTTGGATATTTGTCTCCTCCAAATCTCATGTGGAAATCGATCCCCAGTGTTGGAGGTGAGGCCTTGGTGGGAGGTATTTGAGTCATGGGGGGTGGATCCCTCATGGACAGCTTGGTGCTTTCTTGGTCTATTATTTTTTAAGTTTTTTAAATTTTTTGAGACAGTCTCACTCTGTTGCCCAGCTGGAATGCAGTGGCACAATCTCAGCTCACTGCAACCTCCACCTCCCATGTTCAAGTGATTCTCCTGCCTCAGCCTCCTGAGTATCTGGGACTACAGGTACATGCCACCAGGCCCAGCTAATTTTTGTATTTTTTGTAGAGGCAGAGTTTCACCACATTGGCCAGGCTGGTCTTGGGCTTCTGACTTCAGGTGATCCACCCACCTTGGTCTCCCAAAGGGCTGGGATTACAGGTGTGAGCCACCATGCTCAGCTTCTTGCTCCATTAGTTCCCACAAGAACTGATTGTTGAAAGAGAACGGCACCTTCCTTTCTTCCTTCCTTTTTCTCCTCCTCTCTTGACATGTGATGCCTGCTCCCCTTTGCCTTCTACCATGGGTGGAAACTTCCCGAACCCCTCACCTGAAGCAGATGCTGACACTATGCTTCTTACATAGCCTGCAGAACGGTGAGCCAAATAAACCTCTTTTTTAAATAAATTCCCGAGCCTCAGGTACTCCTTTATAGCAACACAAACAGACTAAGACACTATGAAAGATAGAAAGGTGTTCAGAGCATCATTTTTGCCTTTAAGGAGTCTAAAACATCTTGGGGGCATATGAGGCATGAACACAAATAACACAAAGCAAGCACGTGTGCAATAAATGCCAAAAAGATTCGTGAAAATGAGTTCTTAGACTTTTAGGAAGAAGAAAGCTCTTTTTGTAATGGAATGGAGGTGCTGAACTTTGAGCTAGGTTTTTAAAGTTGGGTATAGAATTCAACACAGGAAGATGAGTACAGGACATTCCAGAAAAGGTAATGGTGTGAGCAAAGGCATGGAAGGGTGGCAAACTTGATTTCCACTAATGACAATTATTAGTCTAATTTGGTTAAAAAGTGGGTTGTCTGTAGTTGGCTAGTAGCATATCGAGCTAAAAAGTCAATTAAGGTTTGATTGAAGAGGCCATTAAATGTCAGGCTGATGCTAACATAGTGGTTTTCAACTTTTTTTTTATAGCTTTGTTTTTAAAAAATTAGTATGCAATGGGAGCACAACTGCTCTGGCTAAAATGCTTCCTCCCATCGCACTCACATACTCTGATGCTTTTAAGGAGCTCCATGGAACCCTTAGGACCCTAAGAGAAGAATTCTGCAAGAAATGCCTTCTTTTTTTTTTCCCTTTCTCCAGAGATAGGACCTTGCTCTGTCACCCAAGATGGAGTACAGTTGTGCCATCATAGCTTACTGAAGCCTAGAACTCCTGGGCTTGAGGGATGCTGCCTCAGCCTTCTGAGTAGCTGGGACTATGGGGATGCACACTAAGCCTGACTAATTTTGTGGATTTTTTGTAGAGATTGTGTCTTCCTATATTGCCCAGCTCGTCTCAAACTCCTGGCCTCAGCTTCCCAAAGTGTCGGGATTACAGGCATGAGCCACCACACCTGGCCAAGAAATGCATTTTGTATAGGCAAGGTGCAGCCATTAAATGCTTTTCATTATTGCTGTTGTTGTTTCGAGACAGAATCTTGCTCTGTCACCTAGGCTGGAATGCAGTGGAGAGATCTTGGCTCACTGCAAACTCCACCTCCCGGGTTCAAGTGATTCTCCTGCCTCAGCCTCCTGAGTAACTGGGACCACAGGCAAATGCTACAGCACCTGGTTAATTTTTATACTTTTTTTTGTAGAGACAGGGTTTCGCCATGTTGGCCAGGCTGGTCTGGAACTCCTGAGCTCAAGTGATCCACCCACCCTGGCCTCCCAAAATGCTGGGATTACAAGTGTGAGCCACTGAACCTGGCCCATTAAATATTTTTAAGCTTGAGATTACAAAATTAGAATAGAATATTCTGAAGATATACCTGGCATTGGCAGCACTATTGGATTAATTGGCAAGGGGCAAACTAAAGACAGGAAAACAGAAAAAGAAAAATATACTGGCCAACTGGTATTTAGTAAGCACTGAGTAAATACAGTTGTCTCTCCGTATCCACGGGGGAATTGGTCCCAGGATGCCCCACAAATACCAGACTTCACAGATGCTCAAGTCCCTTATATATAATGGTGTACTTGAAATCATTTCTAGATTATAAGATCTATATACTACAATGTAAATGCTGTCGTTGTTATACTGTATTGTTTAGGGAATAATGATAAGAAATAAAATTTGTTCATACTCAGTATAGATGCTTTTTTCTTCAAATATTTTCTATCTACAGTTGGTTGAATCCAGGAATGCAGAACCCACAGATACAAAAGGCCAACTGTTCTTGCTAGATGAATGATAATAGCAGGGAGGGAAATAGGTAAAGATATTGTCAAGGAATTATTGATAACACTTGCTACTAATTGATTATGGGAGACAAGAGAGAGGTTATGGTGAGAAATTCAAGGTTTTAAGTCTGGGCTCCTGGGAGAAGCACAGGAGTACTAATAGGAAATAAGAAAAGCTTAAGAGGAAGTGATTTGATGGTAAAGATTATGTGTTAGATATTTAGCAGGTTAAATACACTGGAGAGATATTCAATTGGAAATGTCTAGGGACATTTGAAAACGGGAGACTGGAACTTAGGAGAAAGACCAGAGTTATTGACACAGACGCAATAATGTAATAAAGACTCATGAGTGGATGAGATGTCACAGAGAAGTCAAAGAGGTGAGGCAGATTCTGGGAAACAAGGACATTTAGCGGATGGGAGGGGGAAGGGAAGCTAAATAGATAGTGGAAAGTTTAGAGAGGAAAAAGAAAATCATGATCATTAGTCATAAAAACCAAGTGAGAGACACGTTAAAGAAGGGGACAACAAACACAGTCGATTGCTCCAAAGGCATAAAAAGGAACAGAACTGAGAAAAGGTGACAGTATTTTGGACTTACCAGCTACCCTCAGAAGAGCAGTTGCAAGTAGTAAAAACCAAAAAGAGGTCTGGTTATACCGGTTTGAGGAATAAAAGGATGGGGAAGAAATGGAAATAATGCTATAGGCCAGGTGATATGGTCTGGCTGTGTCCTCACCCAAACTCATCTTGAATTGTAGCTCCCATAATTCCCACACGTTGTGGGAGGGCCCCGGTGGGAGATAATTGAATCATGGGGGCAGTTTACCCCTTATTGTTCTTGTGGTAGTGAAAAAGTCTCACAAGATCTGATGGTTTTATAAGGGGAAACCCCTTGGTTCTCATTCTCTCTTGTCCGCTGCCATGGAAGACATGCCTTTTGCCTTCCACCATGATTGTGAGGCTTCCCCAGCCACGTGGAACTTTGAGTCCATTCAACCTCTTTTTCTTTATAAATTATCCAGTCGCGGATATATCTTTATCAGCAGCGTGAAAAAAGACTAATACACTAAGCTTTCAAGAATTCCAGCGATAAACAGAACGAGAGAATCAAGGAGTAACTAGATTGCAGGAAACGTTTTTCAGGTTTTAAAGCCTGAGAGAATCCCAAGCATGTTTCTGGGCAAACAGACAAAAGAGAAAGAGTCCATAGAAAAAAAAAAACTGATGGTGAAAAAACATTAGTCAAGTTAAATTTTCTGAGTGATTAAAGCCGTACTTATCAAAGCTGAAGATATGGTTAGTGAAAACAGAGTGCCTGAAATTCGAACATAAGTCTTATAAATGGACAATTATTGCATATAAGGCTGTGGTTTAAGAAGTCCCATGAAATATGCTTTACCTGGAAAAATGCTCGTGTGTACCCAATTCGTCATCTGGCAGGAGGCTAAGCAGCAGTTCTTTCAGTCGGCACAGAAAACAGAGAAGTTTATTACCTTGAAACACTGCTATGGGCCATCATAACATTAGGCTGTTTGTATAAGTGCTTGAAAATATTGAGCTGTAATTTCAAGGAAATTATGCTAAAGTTCTCAGGCTCTGCAGAAAGTAGATTAAAACTCAGTCTAGCCAAGAGGAGCCTCAGCAGACATGAAAACGAAATGTGGTATGGTATCCTGAATGGGTTCCTGGAACTGAAAAATGACAGTAGGTAAAAACTAAGAAAATCTGCATAAAGCATGGACTTCAGTAATACTAATGTCTCAATATTGGCTCATTAATTTATTTCCTTCCTTCCTTCTTTTTTTTTTTTTTTTTTGATGGAGTCTTGCTCTGTCACCCAGGCTGGAGTGCAGTGGCGCAATCTCGGCTCACTGCAACCTCCGCCTCCCCGGTTCAAGCAATTCTTGTGCCTCAGCCTTCTGAGTAGCTGGGAATACAGGCAACCAGCACCATGCCTGGCTAATTTTTTGTATTTTTAGTACAGGCAGGGTTTACCATGTTGGCCAGGCTAGTCTCAAACTCCTGACCTCAAGTGATTCGCCTGCCTCTGCCTCCCAAAGTGCTGGGATTAGGGGGCCTGAACCACCGTGCCCGGCCGGCCCTGGCTCATTAATTGTAACAAATGTACCGGAGGAATGTAAGAGGTTAGTAATTGCAGAAACTGGATGTGAGGTACATGGGAACTCTCTGTACTATCCTCTCAATCTTTCTGTAAATCTAAAAATTTTCTAAAAACTACAGTCTATTAAAAACAACAACAAAAAATAAACTTGAAAAGCCCAATCCTGACAACAGGGCATAGAAAGCACACCTGAACTCCAACCATTTTCATTCTGTGAGCAAGTGGAGTAAAACTGTATGGACCACCCAGAGAAGCAGCGGGATTTTAACTAGCAGCCTGTGTGCTTCCTGATACCACCTTTCTCTGGCTTGAGACTTGCTTATTAAAGTGAGGTCTGATCACACTCTCTCTGCTTTGGCTACTGGAAAACGCAGAATCCGAGTCGTGGCCCACTTTTGGCAATGTTGACAGCGCATGCGTTCACTTAGTGCAGCAATTGGGTGCACGGGCTCTGGAGTCAATGATTAGATTCAAATCCCGGCCCCACCATGATGGCTGTGGAAACGGCCCAGTTGCTCAGCCTCTCTGGGTCTATTCCTTATCTGTAAAATGGAGATGATAATAGTGCCTGCCTCAGATGGTTCCTTGAGGATGAAATGAGTTAATATACATAAAGTGCTTAGAACAGGCTCACGGTAAGAGCTGAGCAAATGTTGGCTATTTATTGGGGGGTGTTTCGTATATTAGTCTTATCCCTTGCGTTATTCACGTCCTAGCCCTCATTTTTTTTTCCTGTGTCCCAATTTCCTCATTTCTAGACTCTGTTCCCTTTATTTTGTCCTTTTGATATATGTTGTTAAGCCATTTTGAGTCTTTAACCATTGCTAATCTTCCCTTGGTTAACTGACCATTGATTGTGGAACAATTAATACAGTCCTTATTTCTAGTTTTTAAAGCACAAAAATATAAACATCTTATGCATGGCTGGTGTTAGGATGTGGTTCTTGACTCTGAGGTTTAGGACTGCATTTTAATATAATTTTAAAGTGTGTGTGTTTGTATTTTTCCTAAGCAGCTAAAATCAGCCCATTGAAGAAAATAGTTAACATCAGCAAAACGTATTATTTTGCTAGGCTAAGCCAAGGTCATTTTGATATGCCCCAAATTTTCATTATAAACTGTATCTCTTGGCTCAATAAACAAGTTCAATCATAAAAGTCTCCATACATGTATAGTTTACTAATTTTGGTGTTAATGGATGTCAGAGGTAGCTCAAATTTAATTGTAATCCCTATGCAAAGAACTGCCAGTTTCCTGGTGTTTCAGGTATACGGGTTAATTTTTACAGGGACAAGAGGACCAGGCCGCTTGTTTTTTAAATCTGAGAGACTCCTACATTGAGTGGGGAGATTGAGTTCATCATTTTATAAGTCAAGTCCCATATTAATGCTTCTTCAGGGAATCAATGAAATATTTCTGGAGAAAAATTATTTTTAGAATAATTTTTAAATGCTTTGAAAAACTGGGTATGTTTTACAGTCTTACATCTTTGATTGGTGGCATGATTGGTTCCAGCATATATCCTTAAAAAAAACTTTTAAAAAATGTAGTTAGCATACACAGAAATCTTTTAGCCATCTCCAATTTATTTAGTATAAGGAATGAACTGCCACGTGCGGTGGTTCACGCCTGTAATCCTAGCACTTTGGGAAGCCAAGGCGGATGGATTGCCTGAGCCCAGGAGTTCAAGACCAGCCCAGGCAACACGGCAAAACCCCATTTCTAATAAAAATGGGAAAAAAATTGCCGGGAGTGGTGGCACATGCCTGTAGTTCCAGCTACTCAGGAGGTTGAGGTGGGAGAATCACCTGAGCCCAGGAGTGCAAGGTTGCAGTGAGCAGAGATTGCATCGCTGCACTCCAGCCTGGGCTACCAGAGTGAGACCCTGTCTCAAAAAGAAAAAAAGAAATGAGATAAGGAATAAGCTTACTTCTTCCCCCAATTACTAGACAATTATCGCAATATCAATTATTACAAGATCATCTTTTTCCCCACTGGTTCACTGTGCTGCCTTTATTGCATATCAAATTACTTGATGCATTTGCAAGTCCACATCCCGGGACTTAATGTCTGTCTCATTGATCTGCTGGTCTATTGCTGCACCAGTTCGGATTTAATTACTGTCGCTTCATAATACATTTTAATATTTTGTATTTTTCTTTCCAGCAATTTGATTGAATATTTCTTGGGATTGGCATGCTTTTCTGGGAAGGATTCAGAATGTTGGAGATGGGTCAGAAGCATATTTTAAACCTCCTATAGCACAAGCTCCTTTTTTAACAGAGAAGCTTTTTTACTTTTTCATCTAGAACAATTGTAATTTTAGAGAATGAGTAGTAAGGAATGTTGAGTGTTCTTCCAGTGAGCTCCCTGCTCTCTTTCTCTCATTCTGTCTTTGTATCTTAATTATATTAAAGTTGAGCCTCAAACACTTCATAGTTTGGAGGAGATCGGCAACCATTCCAGTGAGGCACAGCATCTGCTATGCTTTTGGATTCCTTTCAATCTCCCCTTAATTTTACCCACAGCTCTCTTTACTCAGAAACGATCAGTCCAGATTTCTCTACAAATGTTATTCCATAGACATACACATGACTATACACAGTATCTATTTTCTCTGATGTTGTTCTTCCAATTAATAGGTCATTTAGAGTATTGTTTTGTGTTTCTCTTTTCTTTTTTCCCTCCCTGTTAGTTTTTAACTAAGAGAAGTATATCTTTTCATTGGTTAGTATACTGCATAATTTATGCGTACATTTTTAACCATTAATTTTTAGCTCTTTTACTAATTTTTAATTCAGTAAAAGGCAAGTGGCTTCCATCGCTTTCCTTTTTCAACAGAGAAGAGGAATGGGCAGACATTACAGCATAATTAGAATAGGCTCTAAAGACATAGAGCCCTAAAGGAAGGAAAGTAGGAAGAAAGGAAGGAGGGAAGGAAGGGAGGAAGGGAGGAAGGAAGGGAGGAGGGGAGGGAGGAAGGGAAGGGAAACGGAGGGAAGAGGATGGGAGGGGAAGGGAGCGGAAAGGAAGGGAAGAGAGGAAGGAAGGAAGGGAAGTGAAGGGAAGGAGAGGGGGAAGGGAAGGGAAGGGAAGGGAAGGG